>NC_091471.1:107076725-107378114 GCF_036971445.1 Narcine bancroftii | reverse complement strand
TCTAATCAACATAAATTGAAATGTAAATAGTCTGAGTATAACAACCACTTATTAATAAAAAAACTATAATTATCACGTGAAACATATGTAATTTTTTTCATTATTAAACAATATTTCATCTCATTATGCCATCTATTAATATCAATCATATTTGTATCTTTCACCTACTAGTAATACATTTTTTTCGCTACAGATAAAGCTAAATATACAAAAGCAAGTTGAAATTGATCTAATCCCAAACCTTTCAGAGGTTGCGAACTACCCAATAAAAGTACTGTCGGATCTAATGGTATTTTAATCTGATACAGGTATTCTAAAAACAATTGAATTTTCTTCCAAAAAGATAGTATATGTATACATGACCAAACAGCATGAAAAAAAGTTCCAACAGAATTACCACATCTAAAACACAAATCTGATTCATTAAAACCATATTTTTTTAATTTTTCAGGTGACAAATATAATTGATGTAAAAAATTGTAATTAATCATTGCATAACGTCCATTTATCAATCTAGTTACACTATCATAACAGATATCTAACCAATCATCCTTAGAAAAAATAAAACCAATATCCGCTTCCCATTTACTTTTAGATCTATCCCAACCCTTTTTATCCATACCATCCTGTAATATTTGATACATAGATGAAATATAACCCTTCTCTGGTACCTTCATAAGAAAAATCTCAAATTTAGTCATTTCAGGTAAAATCATATCTTTACCAAACGTACATTTTACCAAAGATCGAATTTGATAATAAAGAAACAAAGAGTTCTTATCAATACCAAAACTGTCCCTCATCTGATTAAAAGATAAAAATTTACCCTCTTTAAAACAATCTCCCAAGTTTTCCACACCTTTAAATCTCCAATGCAAGTACTATCAATATAATGTCATTGTTGTAAAGCAGTAAACAAGAGCAGCAATTTGCATATACCAAGCTCTCACAAGGAGTAATAGAAAAATAACCAAATGTTTATGTTGTGTTGATGGAAAGATAAATGATGACGAGCCCACAAGGGTTAACTTACATGCACTCCTTCCAATTAATATATTTTACGTCCACTTGAGAGGGATGAAATCTCATTTTGATGTCTGTTAGGAAGTTGGCATCTCTGCCAAGGCAGTACTCCTTCTAAACTACACGATGTATCTGTGGACATCTGAAGCTATACTGCAGTGTGCCATTTGCATCAGTCTCTTTGATACTCTAAATCAGAGGCCTAGGAACTTGTTACAGGCCCCATTTACAAAGCAGTCGGTACAGATTTCATCCAGCTGCTTTAAGGTAAATAGGGTTATTGTGCCATCTCTACTGGAAAGAAAGGTAAGTTTTAAAATTATATTTCACTGAATATTGTGCCATATCCATCCTGGACCATTGCAATGACAAAGAACATTTTTCACTACTCAGGGGGACATGGAAGTGCATACCCCATTCTCAGTCACTACATCCATGGCTTATCAGCCTCCTCCCTCCCTCTCAATCATTTGTGAATCTAGTTTGAGACTCGTCAGTTTTTCATCCCTTCAAGATGTTTGGACAAAGAGTTTGGATGAGAAACACTGACAATTCGTTTTCTCCCATCTGCTGCTGCTTGACACATTGAGTTCCTCCAGCAAATTGCTTGTCATTCTGATGATACCAACATCAGCAGTCTCCAGTGCATCTACCACTATGTACTCTGTGGGTTGGCCCACCCTCTGACCCTGTGACTCCTCCATCCCAGATATCCCCATAAATGCTGTTACGCCCAAACCTCTCCCTCAGTACCTGCCTTGGAACCAGGCCAGCAACATGTAAGCTGTGCTGACACTTTAAGGAGATTAAAGCCTATTAATCACGATTCTCTGTCTGATTGCAGTTGATTAGTAATACAATTTAATCACCTTAATTTTAGACCATGGACAAAGTAATAGGGGTGGATAGATTGGACACTGACCCAAAGGATCTGGAGACATCGACTAAATTTGACCAGTGGGTGTACTGCCTCAACGCATTCATGAGGCACAACAATGTGCAGAACGAAGAAGATAAGAGGGAAAGAGTTCTTCGCTCAGGTTGGCCACCGGGTTTTCCAAATGATAACAGACGATTCTACTCACTCTGAAGCGATGGAGGTCCTGCAGAAGCGGTACTGGGCCCCGACAAACACCATATTTGCACAATTCCTCCTGGGCAGCCAAAAACAAGCGCTGGCTGAGTCGTTTGACGAATACATACTGGCACTGTGGCAGCTGGGGTGAGCCTGCGACTGCCGAGAAGTGTCTGCAGCTGCCCACTTCATAGGCCTAATATGGGACTGTTGCGTGTCCAGGTTCAGCTCTGATTACATCAGACAGAGACTCCTGGAAAAGGGCAATCGGAGCCTGCAGGAGGCAATGGATCTGGCTTAATCTCCAAAGACAGCACAACAAAGTGCCAAAGCATTCTCTTTGGCCAATGAGGCTGCCACATGGGGGATGCGGGTACCGTCATCTTGGGATTTGGGGTCCTACTTCACAGCTGATGCCATCGAGCACCAGAAGTGTTACTTCTGCGGGCATGGGAAGGTTCCCAGTTCGAAGTGCCATATACTCTGCTTCCGGGAAGAAAGGGCCCTATGCAAAAGTATGTAGGTCCTAGACTTTTCCCAGCAGTGCTGCGTGCAACCAACAGCCATCGTCATCTTGGACCACCCCTCTTCCAGTGTCATCTCAGGTGTCATTTCTGGTGGCTGGGGATAGATCAACAGGGCCCTGGGAACAAACCAGGCTGGATCCACTTCCAGCTCAATTTCCAGCGACACAGGACAGCATCGCGTGTATGACATGGGGGCAACCAACATCGTAGCAACTTGGACAGCGACCAGACAATTGTCTCCATCGTCCTTGACCAAGAAAGCCCGCACCAAGTGGCTAAAGCCATGATGAGTGTCGAGGTAAACAGCCACCCTATGCTGTTTATTTGAAACAGGAAGCACCGAGAGCTTCATCCACCTGGGTACTGTACAATGCTACACCCTCGTGGTAATCCTAATGCAATGTAGGGTCTCCTTGGCCTCCAAATTCCACCCGGCCAAGATCAGTGGCTGCTGCACCATGACACTAACTGTGCAGGGCGTGGGGTACAGGAACTTTAAACTCCTGATCATGTCACATCTCTGCACACTAGTCATACTGGAACTGAACTTCCAGAGTGTTTGCATGCAATTAAATGGCCTCTATCCATCCCTCACTGTCTGCAACAACAAACTCCTGAACCGGCCGACCCCCTGATCATAACCTGTGGCCTCTCTTCTCTCCAGGTCCCTCTACCGCCCCTGTTCGAGAACCTCATCCCCGACTGCAAGCTGGTAGCCACTAAGAGCAGACAGTACAGCCTTGGGGACAGACCATTCATTAAAGCAGAGGTCAAACGGCTCCTAGTGGAAGGGGTCATAGAACCCAGCACCAGCCAATAGAGAGCCCAAGTAGTGGTAGTAAAGAGCCGGGAGAAATAACGCATTGTCATTGACTACAGTCAGACCATAAACTGCTTCACCCTATTAGATGCCTACCCACTTCCTCACATCACTGACGTGGTCAAAAAGATCGACTATTTCTCAACTATCAACCTCAAGTTGGCTTACCACCAGCTACCAATCTGGTAGGAGAACAGCCCATATACTGCCTTTGATGTGGACGACCGCCTCTAACACTTCCTCCGCATCCCTTTCGAAGACACCAATGGGGTCTCTGACTTTCAAAGGGAGATGGACCTCATAGTTGACAACTATGGACTCAAGGTCACATTCCCCTACCTGGACAATGTGGCCATCAGTGGCCATGATCAGTAGAACCATGACACCAACCTCCACAAGTTTCTTCAGGCAGCCAAAAGTCTCAACCTAACCTATAACCAAAAGAAGTGCATCCTTAGCACTTCAAGGGTGGCCATCCTGGACTGCATGGCGGAGAATGGCATAATTGGGCCAGACCCAAATGCACAAGCCCCTGTTGGAACTCCAAGCCCTCAAGGCCCTGAAAAGGTGCTTGGGCTTCTTTTCCTATTACGCCCAGTAGGTTCCAAATTATGTGGACAAAGCCTGGCCCCTGGTGAAATTGGCCACTTTCCCCTGTTGGCAGAAGCCCAAATGACATTCACATGCATTAAAGGCAACATCGCCAAGGCAGTGATGGATGTTGTAGATGAATCCATCCCCTTCAAGGTGGAAAGTGATGTGTTCAACTTCATCCTGGCTGCTACACTCAACTAGGCGGGCAGGCCTGCGGCATTCTTTTCCAGAACCCTCCAGAGCCATGAGCTCCGGCACTCAGTCATCGAGAAGAAGGCCCAGGCCATAATGGAAGCTGTGCACCATTGGAGGCTCTACCTGGCTGGAAAACCATTCACCCTGCTGAATGACCAACCTGCAGTCGCTTTTATCTTTAACAACAAACAGTGGGGAAAAATTAAAAATGACAAGTTCCTGAGGTAGAGAATTGAACTAGCTATCTATATCTATAAGATCTTTTACTGGCCCGGGAAGCTCAACGAGCCTCCTGATGCCCTGTCCCAAGGGACATGTGCCAACATGCACTTGGATCATCTCCAAGTCCTCCATAGCAACCACTGCATCCCAGAGTCACCAGGTGATACCACTTTGTTAGAGCCCAGAACCTCTCATACTCGGTCAGAACCATCAGGGAGTGAACATGCAACTGTCCAGACTGCCCCGAGTGCAAATCTCAGTTCTACCAGCTGGACAAAACCCACCTTGTCAAAGCCACCTGCCCCTATGAGTGGCTATAGACTTTAAGGGACCCCTCACGTCTACCAACAGGAATGTATACTTCCTTAACATTGTGTGGACAAATACTCCCGTTTCCCCTTTGCATTCCTTGCCCGGACATGACTGACCACGAGCACGGTCATAAAGATGCTACGAGGCATCTTCGTTCTGTTCAGATACCCCTGCTCTATCCATAGTGACCATGGGACCTCCTTTATGAGTGAGGAGCTGCACCAGTACCTGTTGGCTAAGGCCATAGCCATGAGTAGGACCATGGGCTATAATCCCCAGGGCAACAGACAGGTAGAGAGGGAAAAAGCCACCATTTGGAAGGCAGTTCTCTTAGCCCTTAAATCAAAAGGACTACCCACCTCCTGGTGGCAAGATACCATCACTGATGTGCTCCATGCCACCAGGTCCCTTCTCTGTATGGCCACAAACACAACACCACATGAAAGGCTCTTTTTCTTTCCCAGGAAATCAGCATTTGGAGCTACACAACTGTTCTGGCCGATGAACCCTGGGCCGGTGCTGCTTCAAAGTCACATCAGACACCACTAAACTGACCCTCTGATCAAGAAGGTCCACCTCCTCCACACCAACCCCCAATACACCTACGTGGAGTATCAGGATGGTCGACAGGACACCGTCTCTATCTGGGACCTGGCACATGCAGGAGACCCTTTGACCAACTGGCCAATCTCTTCCCCTAGTAACACCGACCAACCGTCCCCACTATTGGTCCCCGAATTCATTGCTCAAACTTCAACCCACCCGAACAGCACCACTGTACCAACCCCCCTCAAGCCACCAGAGGCCCGCCTGTTGCATAAGACACTGCCTGGGGACCGACAGCTGTGCCACAGTAGACCCTGCGACAGTCGCAGTGACAGATGAGATCACTGGGCAGGCTGTATCTGTAAGGGATTTTGAAGTATCGCTAAGCTGCAATGAACACTAAACCACATGACCCTGTCGGACTTTGTTTAAAAGGAGGGGTGAATGTGGTGCTACCACTATGTGCACAAATGTACTGTACGGGCTGGCCTGTCCCCTGAACCTGTGACTCCTCCCTTCCAGATATTCCCATAAAAGCTGTCACACCCAAACCCCTCCCTCAGTATCTGCCTTGGAACCGGGACAGCAACATTCAAGCTGTGCTGACACTTTTAGGCGATTAAAGATGATTCTCCGTCTGATTGTGATTGAATGGTAGTACATTACCCTTCATTGCCATCCTAAACCTCAGTCTTCCTCTGTTTTCTCCTTTAAAATATTTTCTTAGAACTAAAATTCTTGATTGATCTATGGATTAACTACCTTTTTATCATTTTAAGACTCAGTAACTTGCCATATTAAAACGAATCAACAGCTCCTTCTTGGTCAGTCCTGTATCCTGACAATCTCCTCTCTCTGCTGAGCCTGACCATGTAAACACAAGGCCTGTTACTGAAATCTTCTGAGTTGGTGAGGTACCTGAGGCATCTCCGTGTCTCTGCAGCTTGCCAGCCTGCAGTATATCATCCCCTGCATTCCACTCATACCAAGTGGATGCTGTCAGCTGTACTGAGGGGTTCCTGCAACATCTTCAGCCACAGTATTTAACAGTTCTGGGATAAGTGCCATCCTACCCTAAGGGGTTATCTATTTATTCTGAATTCTTTTAGCTTTTCTTTTGCTTTCACTGACTCAAGTTTAGTTCCACAGTCACCAGAAGATCTCAATTAAAAAGTGATGGAAGGATTTAAAAACCCTTTGCTATTAAATTTGTACTGAATACGCAGTGCTGAGAATTGTAATGTGGCAGCTGAAAGAGAAGCTGTACTGTGCGAGTAAGCAGATAATAAACCTGACTTCTGATTCAATGTTATAGCCATGCTGTGAGTGAAATTTAGAGAGTTTCCTGGTTATCTGATCAAACAAAAAAGCATGGTTTAAACATGGGAAGCAGATAATTTATGTTAAGAAAAATTGAATTTATTTGAAAAGAAAACTATATTCAAACCTTGACCTATCTATTTATGATTACTTTCAGAGTATATAGATATGCTTTTGGGAGATAAATTGGGAAAGGTTTGTTAGAGTAGGTAAAACACTTTAAAAGAGATCTTATTTAAAATACTGGAGCTTTGCCCCATGCTAGACATATCGTGGCCTCAGATCTTTTGCAAGAGCTTTGAAGAGCACTCAAGAGGCTTCACTAATGGATTGTTGTTTACAAAAGGCAACAGATGAAAGATCTTGGAGCTGCAGATTGTCTGGAAGAAAACTTGTTGTTCTAGGAGAGTCATGTGGTTTTGCAAGCAGAGGGAGTCAAACAGTCTGAGAGAGAGAGAGAGAGAGAGAGAGAGAGAGGTTATCATCTGGAGGACCCTGAAGGGGCAAGTTTCATTAGCAAGGCACTGAAGTGGCTGATGGAAGTTCATCAGTTGTGGTTGTCTTGGAACAACATATCTCTCTCCGAAAACCGATAAGAACCTTCCTGAGCAGTAACCATTTACCTTTCAAGCATGAAAGTCTGGTGAACTTTATAAATGTTAAATTCTGTGCACAGTATAAGAATTGCCTGCAACCAGTGAACTTGGAGGAATGAGTAGTGAGATTGAACTGTGAAGCAAAGAGCATTTTTGAACTCAAACACATATTACACACATGTGCGTTTAGAATTAGAAGGGGGTTAAGCCATGTTAGTTAAGTTAAGTTAAAATTTGATCCTGTTTTCATGTTGAAAGATAATTAAAAGCAACTTTTGTTTAAGCAACCATTTGTCTTGGTGAATATCTATTGCTGCTGGGTTTGGGGTCCTCTGGGCTCATAACATTACCTATTTTACCGAAGCCTGGTTTCTACTATAAGAAATGTCAGAATAGGGTTTGGTGCTTTTCAGCAAAATCAAATTCAGATTTCAGATTTGCATGACATCACATGCAACCCTGGGATTCTTTTTTTCTTTCAGGCAATACTACCACTTCATGGTAGTGCAAAAAAAATCTGTAAACAAATAAAGAAATGTAAACAACTGACAGTGCAATACAGGGAGGGGGAAAAATAACAATAAAGGGAAAAAGTAAAATTCCTTAAATGAGTTCCAGATTGAGTTTTTTGTTGAGGAGTATGATTGTGGAGAGGTAGCAGCTGTTCCTGAACCTGGTGGTGTGAGCCTTGTGGCACCTATACCTCTTTCCTGATGGTAGCAGTGAGAACATCCTTGATGATTGCTGGTGCTCTCTGACAGCAGTGTTCCCTGTAGATGTTCTCGATGTTGGGGAGTCATTTAACAGGAGAGTTGCAAAACCATCTCCCAATTTGACTTAATGCTTCACAAAATCTCAACTTGCAATGAAGTTCCAGGGAAACAAGTTTATTTTTTAGATTAAACTATTGTTTAAAATGAGAAACAGCAATTTTACATAGCAGAAATATTGATGATACATTTGTCATATTAATCAAGCTAGTTGTGTGGGGAGCAAATACAACCCCTTTTCAATCCAAATCCAGCTCAGATTTAATGCCAGAAGGACAAACAGATAAAATAAATGTTCTTGTTGGTTGTTTGATGCTTTCCTTTCATGATGTGCAGTGAATAAAAATAAATATGATGGCCATATACATACAATGCTGTAAACATATTTACACTGTGTGAAAACAAGGATCTTGTCTAGTTTAGACTAATGATGATTAATATAACTTGATTCATGCTTATCCTGGGGTGCCCTATGACGTGTGCTGCCTGGCAACAGCAGCCGAGCTGATAAATTTCCACTAGTCTCCAAAATCATGTGCCTTACTAGAGCTAGGGGAGCCAAACTATAAGCAATACCCAAGAGGAGGGGGACATGTCTCTGTGAATGCTCCATAAGATGGTGCAACATGGACATTGCAGAGCTTAAAGCTGCTGGAATAATGCTTGTTGCCTAGGAGGAAACTGTTTTGAGATTGGTTAGTGTCAGATAGCATTGGGGTACAGGCAGTCTTGGTGTGAGCTTGCAGGCGCCTCAGATTGAAGGGACTGCCATCCATGCGGTACCAGATGTAAACACCGTCTTCACTGTTGAGGTCTTTATTGGCTTGCTTCAACATCATGCTGAAGAAGATAGTAAAGAGGGTTGGTGCGAGGACACAGCCTTGCTTCACGCCATTGTTGATGGAGAAGGGTTCAGAGAGCTCATTGCTGTATCTGACCCGACCTTGTTGGTTTTCGTGCAGTTGGTTAACCATGTTGAGGAACTTGGGGGGGCATCCAAGGCGCTCTAGTATTTGCCAAAGCCCTTTCCTGCTCACGGTGTCGAAGGCTTTGGTGAGGTCAACAAAGGTGATGTAGAGTCCTTTGATATGTTCTTTGCACTTTTCTTGGAGCTGTCTGAAGGCAAAGACCATGTCAGTCATTCCTCTGTTTGCGAGAAAGCCCCACTGTGATTCTGGGAGGACATTTTCGGCGACACTAGGTATTAGTCTATTAAGGAGAATCTTAGCGAAGATTTTGCCTGCAAAGGAGAGCAGCGTGATTCCCCTCTAGTTTGAGCAGTCTGATTTCTCGCCTTTGTTTTTGTACAGGGTGATGATGATGGCATCACAAAGGTCCTGAGGCAGCTTTCCTTGGTCCCAGCAGAGCATAAAAACTCATGCAGTTTGGTATGCAGAGCTTTGCCGCCATTCTTCCAGACCTCTGAGGGGATTCCATCCATACCTGCTGCTTTGGCACTTTTCAGTTGTTCAATTGCCTTATATGTCTCTTCCCAGGTAAGGACCTCATCCAGCTCTAGCCTCAAGGGTTGTTGAGGGAGCTGGAGCAGGGCGGATTCTTGGACTGAGTGGTTGGCACTGAAAAGGGATTGGAAGTGTTCTGACCATCGATTGAGGATGGAGATCTTGTCACTGAGGAGGACTTCGCCATCTGAGCTGCGCAGAGTGATTTGGACTTGGGGTGAGGGGCCGTACACCGCCTTTAGTGTCTCATAAAAACCCCTGATGTCGCCAATGTCGGCGCTAAGCTGGGTTCGTTTGGCGAGGCTAGTCCACCACTCATTTTGGATCTCCCGGAGTTTCCGCTGAAGGTGGCTGCATGCGAGACGGAAGGCTCATTTTTTTCTCTGGCCAGTTTGGCTTTGCAAGGAGAGCCTGGTGGGCAAATTGCTTCTTTGCCAGCTTGAGTTGCCCATTCAGAGCCAGCTCTCCAGCGCATGACATCCTGTTTTGCGGAAACTGCCAAAATGTTTGACCTGGAAGTCAGCCTGAAGAAAATTGAGGTCCTCCATCAGCCAGCTCCCCACCATGACTACCAGCCCCCCCACATCTCCATCGGGCACACAAAACTCAAAACGGTCAACCAGTTTACCTACCTCGGCTGCACCATTTCATCTGATGCAAGGATCGACAAAGATATAGACAACAGACTCGTCAAGGCAAATAGCGCCTTTGGAAGACTACACTAAAGAGTCTGGAAAAAGAACCACCTGAAGAAACACACAAAGATCAACGTGTACAGAGCCATTGTCATACCCATGCTCCTGCTCGGCTCTGAATCATGGGTCCTCTACAGGCATCACCTACGGCTCCTAGAACACTTCCACCAGCGTTGTCTCCGCTCCATCCTCAACATTCATTGGAGCGACTTCATCGAAGTATTTGAGATGGCAGAGGCCGACAGCATCGAATCCACGCTGTTGAAGATCCAACTGTGCTGGGTAGGACACGTCTCCAGAATGGAGGACCATCGCCTTCCCAAGATTGTGTTATATGGTGAGCTCTCCACAGGCCATCGTGTCCGCAAAACAGGACGTCAAGCGCTGAAGAGCTGGCTCTGAATGGGCAACTAAAGCTGGTGCATTATTAATAAAGGGGGACCCTCCCCATCTGCTCCTCTAAGAGGTTTATCCTCATCACTATCCACTTTAAATCAGAAGGGTGTGTGATCAAATCAAGCCAGGGTCACCACTTGTAATGGCTCTGATTTACTACAGCTTACAAACAAATAAAGAATACACTCACATGCTTCTGTCAGCACAGCATGAAACTGAGTTTCTTTATTATTATCTCGGCACAACATTGCCTTTTTCATTTCTCCAAACACCACCCAGCCAAACCCCTCTGACCTTCTCTTTGGCTCACCAGGTGATCCTGACGCTGAGATCCATCACCCGTGCAGTAATGCTTAACACACCTGCTCATGCGCGCTATGACTCCTATGCGCCGCATTGCTTATGTCATCAGCAGTGACTGGCGCAGCTCCTGATGAAGGTAAGTAAGCAACCACAAGAAACTCACACAAGACCAGACAGTAGGAACAAGTGTAGCTGAGCTATGTGACTGGAATGAGCAGGAGCGATAAGGAGGAGTTAAAGGAGTTATATTTCTCTTGAATGATCATGCTGTTCAGATGGATGATCCACAGGCCCATTCAGAAGGTTTGCAGGATAGGACCATGTATGAACTGAGATGTGGGTAAATAGAAAGGAGGCTTGATAAAATGATTTAAAAGGCTTTGGGGCTGATTGACCTGATCCTATTAAAAGGTTCAAAGGTTCCTTTTATGGTCATGTAACGATACAGAAATTTAATATACATGGTAGACCAATTTTTGTCTGCAGAAGGCACCGATTGTTCATGGATTTGCCTCCAGTGCTCCCGCAGCCTCTGAGCCTCCAGACTCCTGTTCAATCCATTGGCAACCTGAGCTTCAGTCCAAAGTTCCGATGCAATCAGTGCTTCAGCCCCTTTGAGGGGCCTTTTGCCATAAGCACCCTCTTAAATCCAGGTTTTGATACCTGATTCCCATGATCCATTCTCCAGCTGCCAGCAGCCAGTTGTGAGTCCTTTAACCACAAGTCGCCACCACCCCACAGATTGTGTGGGTGTAGAGCTCGTCAATGAATCAAAGACTTGTTGATCCAAACCAAGGCTTTTATTAGCAAAAGACAGGAGCTCTTCACAGGTGGCCGACCAGTCTGGAATGATTTGACCTGGCTAGGGACACAACCCTTTAAGGCCCAGACAATAGGCGTGGCTTAGCTCTCAGCCAATCGCTGTAAGCACAGTCTAGATACAGTAACTATATACACTATGTACATTGGTGATCGACTATCACAGTGGGTCCTTCAGCTACTGAGCACCTCACTGGTCTGCTGCTGTGGTCACCTTTCTGAAGAGTTGCCTCCTCTGCTTTTCCTTCTCAATGGGGGATGTTTCCCCTTTTCTGGAGTCTGCAACTCCTTGTGGTATGCTGCCCAGCACAGGCGCCGTAATCTTAGGCATAGTCCTCCGTGGTTGCAGGGTGTTAAAGCAAAACACCATTGACTCCTCCAACAGGTTCTTTAAAGCCTAAACAGAGCCATAAGCATCATGACCAGACCCATCTGGAGAAGCACTGTGTCTCCGCTCCCTGCTCTTCTGGATCTGCACCAGTGACAGCGCTGCCATTTTTAAAAAAAGTTCCTTTTCCTATCTTCCCATATTCCTGTCGCAATAGAATGTTACAGATGTGTATGTGCGATAGAGATTAGTTCACTCTAATTTTATCTACCAAATGTATTTATAATCCCATAGAAATTAAAAAAGTTTAAGTATACCACTTCAGATTTGTGTTTTTGATGTCATAAGGAAGTAGAAACTTTCTTACACTTGGTTTGGTTATGTGAGACGGTTAATCCTTTTTGGAATAAAATTAAAGAATTTCTGGAAGTTATGTTTAAATTTAAAATTAATTTAGACCCTAAAATATTTTTATTGGGTGACATTAAATCATTGTGTCTAGATTTGAAATTAGATAAATCTCAGATTGCTTTTCTGAGGATGACTTTAACAGTAGCTAAGAAATGTTTAGCAGTTACTTGAAAGAATGATATTCGGTTGAATATTCAACAATGGCATGCGGAGATGAGATCATGTATTCCTTTAGAGAAGATAACATATAATCTGCGAAATAATTATCTTTATTTGAGCAAGTTTGGAGCCCATATATGGATTGGATGCGCTCTAATTCTTGAAATATTTTTCCATGTATAGCTGGTGTGGTCCCCAACCACAACATATATAAATGTATTACTTTAACTATTCTCCTCCATTTCTTTCTTTTCTTTTTCTCTTCCTTTTAGGGTAGGGGGTGGGGGGTGGAATGGGGATGGGGAGGGGGGGTATTATTGGATAAAATATGTACTACATTGTATTTGACATATATTATCTATTAATGAATATAAATAAAGTTATCAAAAAAATAGAATATTACAGAGAACAAGAGAGAGTGCAATGGTCGGGCAGCATCCTCTGGAGAAATTGTCAGTTCTAACTGGCCACATCTTCAAATCTCACTTCGGATTGCACTCCTACATTGGAAACTGATAGGTTCATCTTCAATTATGCTATTGAAATTTTAGTTCTTTTAATTCTTGCATGTTTCATTTCATTGCCTGTTAAAAAAAGTAAGGAAAGAGGTATTTTTAAAAAAATCAGGTGACACCAAATCAAGGCCGATACTGCTCTGTGTGGTGAAAATGAATTCATCATTTTGCCCTGTAATGTACTCTGTCAGTTTATGTCAATAGGCAGAAAAGAGAAAATTATGATGTTCTAAAGGTTTTCTGTATTAATTCCGCATCCTTCTGGTTTCTCCACGTCTTGGGAAGGAGATCATTTGTGCCATGCTCAGTGCAGGCAACAAGTGGTCTTGCAGACTTTGTCTTTTGGCTTGGGAGGAGTCAACATGATTAAAAACAACAGTTTTTTTTTCAGATTTTTCTTCATCCTCTGATATTTTAAGGTGCACAAGAAAATTTGCAGATGAGGTGGTTTTGAGAAATACACAAAAGTGCTGGAGAAACTCAGCATCCAAGGAAGGAAACTTTTGTTAGTCCAATTTTAAAGTTGATTTTTCTTCCCAAAAGGACCCATTTTCTGTTCATTTAGAACTCTTTATAGCCTACTTCTAGGTATATAAGAGAAATGGTAAACAAAAATGCATCAATAAAATTCCTTTCATCTTTAAAATAGAAATTGTATAGTGAAATCATTATTATAGGAAGCAAAGCAACAAACAACATGATCTGTTAACCTTATTTAGAGATATGTTGATGGTGGTTAAACCTTAGTTCATCACCAGGGATGTCTCCATGCCTTTAATATGAAGTAGTGCATTGGGATATTATGTGCAGGTATTCCCCTACTTACGACCATAATTTGGGCTGAAGGATCGGTCGTATCTTCGAATGGTTGTATGTGAGAATTGTGTGGTTTATGTTGAATTTGACAAACTATAACAGGGCATGTAAGAGCCAAAATGTGCACAACCATCTTGAATCTTGTGTGCATGTGCAAGTCTTCGGTTGGCACATGGGTGATGGTTCATGTATTGGAGTTTGATTGGTGCATGCGCGAGAGTTAAGCCCCCTTATGATATTGAATTTGTGCCCTTAACTCTTAAATCAGGAAACTTACGGAAGATTATTCGAAGAATTAATCTTTCCTTCAGCACACTTTCGCATCCCTTCTTAGTAATTCATCGTACCCCACTCCCCCACTACACTATCTCTCCATTGTCTCTTATGCCATCTTATTGAAATTGTATTCTTGAATGCACTCTTTCCTTTACCTGCATGAATTCATCTAATTCAGGGCAAACTGAGGACGGAATTATTGCTAGGAACTACTGGTCAGCCTACCATCCAATGGACAAGTTGCCTGTTCAACACCAGTTGGTGCATGGGTTGAAAAAAAAGGATGAAGAATGATTGGGACATATTCTGAAGCACTTAAAAGCCCCTTTCACACTTGCAAGTGATCCCAAGAATTTCCCGTCAATCAGCCTTTAAAGTGTCTAGTGTGAAAGCAAAATCAGCTCAAAGCTGACCTCTGCAGAATACCAGCTAGAAAGGACCCCATGGTGTCAGATGACATCATCTCTCGACAGGGATTGATGGCCTCCCTGGTGTCTGCTGATGCCAGCATTGCAATTAGGCAAGTGTGAAATGGGCAATTGCATTCTGGGATTAAAATGACCCCAGTTTTTGCATTAATTCAGGAATGTGAAGGAAAAAAAAAGATTAAAACAAAGGTATAAACTTTGCTGTGGAAAAGTCACATTGTGGGGGGAGGGGGGAGAGAGAGGGAGAGGAAATAAATAGCAATAACAATTTTTAAACAGCATGTAGCATTCTGGCACAAAATTTATAAAGACTGTGGGAAAGAGCAATGGTGGTCCTGACTTCCCAGAATGCTGTGTGACAGAGAAACTCCTCCATAAATGTTCCTTGCATGCAGCCGTGCTGTAAGGAATACTGGGAAGGCAGGTCCGCCATCATTTTTTCCCATAGTATTTATAAATTTTACTCGATAGTGTTACCAATTTTTCCACTCTGTTTAAAAATTGCTATTTATTGCTAGGACTTTCCCACGGTCCCTTATAAAGGTTTATATAGGTTGGCACAACAACAACAGAGGATGTACATAAAGCTTAATTATGTTATAATTAGGAATGATTAATTTTGTCCAAATATAAGATCATAGTACATTGATCAGGATTTAGGCCTGGTTCACCATCATTTGATGCGTCATGGCATCACCGGTAGAAGTTAGGACACTCCTAACCCTGGGGATGGCTCCTTCCAAGTGTGAAAGCATTCAATGTCCGGTTAGGAGTGGTTAAGTGTGAAAAGCCAAACCCTGATTCCTATCCCAGGATACTGAACAGCTGATTTAGTGGGACACAAGTCTGAAAGGGATTAAGATTACATGGCAAATTATCAGGTTAGTTTAGGTTTCAGGTTATTTGAAAGCACAAGATAAAATAGCCCAAAGTCAGTATGATTTCTTTCAGGGGAGATCTTGTCTGACAAATCAGTTGGAATTTATTGAGGAAATAATGAGCAGAACAAAGGACAGTTGTTTACTTGGATTTTCAGGTCTTTGGCAAGATGTTGCACATAGGGTGCTAAATACAACAGGAGTGCGTGGTTTTACGGGAAAGGTAAAAAAGTGGATCAGAAATAAGCTGACTGGCAGAAGGCAAAATGTGAGAATAAATGGGGCCCTTTCAGGCTGATATTCTGCAGAGGTCAGCATTGGGTCCATTACCTTTCACATTAAATGTAAATAATTTATTTGATGGAATTGATGGTTTTTGTGGCCAAGCTTGCAGATGATATGATGATAAGTGGATGGACGGGTAGTGCTGAGGAAGTGAGTATTCTGCATGGGGACTTAGATAGCTTTGGAAAATGGGCAGAGAAACACAAGGTGGAATACAGTGCAGGGAAGTGTATGGCAATGCACTTTGATAGAAGGAATAAAGCTGTAGAATATTTCTAAATGGGGAGAAAATTCAGAAAGTAGAGGCCTCAAATGGACTTGGGAGTCCCAATGCAGGATTTCTTAAAGATTATCCTGTGGATTGAATCAATATAGGTACACGATCCTTTATCTGGACATCTAAAATCTGGAAAGCTCCAAAATCCGGCAAGTGGGGACCGGCGGTTGGAGGAGGCGACCGATCGACCAGCAGTCGGGAGAGATGGCCCGGGTAGACTGCTGGGCAGCTGAGGAACTCGGTTGTGGGAGACTGCTGGGCGGCCGAGGGATCACCGACCGGTGGTCAGGGGAGATGGCCGGGTTAGAATGCCAGGTGGCCGAGGAGCGCGGTTGTGGGAGATGTCCGGGTGCCGAGGTAACGCGGTTGGGGAAGACGTCTGGGCGGCTGAGGAACCGCAGTCAGCGGAGACAGCTGAGGGACCGCGGTTGGGGTAGACTGCCAGGCGGCCAAGGGACCGTGGTCGGCGGAGGCAACCGAGGGACCGTGGTTGGGGGAGGCAGCCGAGGGACTGTGGTTGGGGGAGGTGGCTGAACCATCGCAAGGGTGGCAAGGGACCGGCGGTCAGGGGAGACACCCGGGTGGCTGGAAAGGGGTGGGGGTGGATACGACAGCACAATTCGGGTGGGCTTTCTGAAATCTGGAAAAATCTGAAACTCGGAACACACTGTCCCCCAAGGGTTCCGGATAAAGGGTTCCTGTAGTAAGGAAGGCAAATGCAATGTTAGCATTCATTTCAAAAAGTCTAGAATATAAAAGTAAAGATCTAATGCTGAGGTTTTTTAAAGCATTGGTGAGAGCACATTTGTAGTATTGTGAGCAGTTTGGGTCCCCTTATCGAAGGAAGAATGTGGTGGCATTAGATAGGGTCCAGAGGAGGTTTACAAAAATGATCCCAGGAATAAGAGATAAACAGATGAGGAGTGGTCAATGGATCTGGGTCTGTACTTGCTGGAGTTTAGAAGGATGTGGGTGGATCTCATTGAATTCTCCCATGGAGAAGCTGTTTCCAGTGGTGGGAGAGTCGAGGACCAGATGGCACAGCCACAGCATAAAAGGATATCCCTTTAGAACAGAGATGAGAAGAAATGTCTTCAGCCAGAGGGTGGTGTATCAATTGAATTGCTGTGGAGGCCAAGTCTTTAGGCAGATTTAAAGCAGTGGTTGATAGGTTCTTGATTAGTATGGGTGTCAAAGGTTATGGGGAGAAGGCAGGAATATGAGATTGAGAAGGGGAATACAACAGATCTGATTCAAATAGCAGAGCAAACTCAAAAGGCCAAATGGTCTAATTCTGCTCCTATCTCTTATTGTCTTATAGTTACCCTGTTAAACAATAATATAAAGCTTTCATAGGAGAAAGAAATTCAATGATAGATTTGATATAAAGAATTTCAATTTTTTAGAAACTCAACAAGTTATAAGTCTAAACATGCAATATTATTTTTTTCTTATTTTAGTAAGGCTTTAACATAGCTTCAGATAAACTTGCAGATATAGGTATTAACATTGGATCACGTATTTATTATAATCATTATGTTTATTGTTCTACCTAAAAATAGATATTCCGTGAGATTGTTTTAAGATGAATCACTTACTTATTTTCCCTTCCCTACTCTTGATCTGACTCCCAGTACAGAATCTGGCTGATAAGTAATTAGCAGTGATTCACAAAGGGAGGAATAGATCTTTGAAAATAGCTGTGAAGTGCTGCCAATTTGCTATTTATAGAACAATTGCTGATTCATAGGATACCACTGGAAGAAGTTGGATCATGCTGGAAGACATGACAGTTAAGGGACAGTGATATATGTCCAGGTCAGACTGGCATTTGACTTGGAAGGAATGAGTGTGAGGTGAGGTTCCTATGTGACTGTTGCCCTTGATCTCACAGGTCAAAACAGGACACAGGTTTGAGAGGTGTTGTAAAAGTCTTGGTGAGTTCCCGGTGTGCATTTTGTGGAAGATCTCACTGGCAGTGATGGAGAGGACGGCTGAGTCAGATCCTTCTAGTTTGAGCTAAACAGGACAACTCATGTGCTGTCAAATGTGAAAGCCCTGGGCTTACTTACTGGCCAGTGAGAATGGTGAATGACTGGAGGAACTGCTCACACTAACCATCTGAGACTCATATTCATGAAGCAATATTTATTTAATTATGTGTATTTATAAATACTTGTCCTGTATATGCATTATTTGCCTGAATGTGTGTTATGTCTGGTTGTGCGTCTGTATGTTTTGCACTGAGGACCAGAGAACACTGTTCCATTGGGTTGTACTTGTGCAATCAGATGATAATAAACTTGCTAATTTTAGCCTCTTTAGTCCTGATGCATGCCAAACCTGGCTGAGTCCTCCAGAGGGGGTTCTTGGGCTGGATCGGAGACCAGTAAGGAAGATTTAAATAACTCTTCTGCTTTAAAGTTTTAATTAATTTAATTTTTCTAATTTAATATTTCTCCATTTGTTCTTTTTAATAAATAACTTTCACTGTTTTTTTAATTAAATCTTTAAAAAATTTTAAAGTTCCAGTGATGGAGATATTAAAATCTATTAAATACTGTTCCAGCTTTTACAGCTAGCAGAGCTGAACGGTTTGCTGTGTTCAGACCAGAGAAACAAGGCCTCTACACCAGCCACAGGTGACAATTTAGAGTTTGACCACTGGTTTAGCATGGGCCCAATATGTAAGATGGGGAGGTAGGGACTGACTGAATGTGTTGGTTCTTTCTGATTGAATCATAACTGTGAAGTTTCTTTTATGACAATTCTTTTTAAACAACTAGATTTATTAAATAAGTAAACAGCACTAAGGACAGAACATACACGTGCCAGATGTCATGTGGAGGCATCCATCTTGAATCTATCCAAGATGCAACTGGATTCCCAGATGCTCATGTTCCGTCTCCGACTCATCCTTTGTTGTGGTTTTGAAGCGACACTCTGCTGAGTTGGAACTTCTGACAATAAACACACCTTTAGAAAAGTACTGAATAGTCAGTCTAAATCTTGAATGGCACAGTGGTGCAGCTAATAGAGGAATCCCATCTTGGCTCCCGAGACCTGAGTTCAGACCTGGCCTTGGGAGCTGTCTATTTGGAGCTCTCACAGCTTTGTGTGGGTTTTCATCTGCGGGCTCTGGGTTCCTCCTGCTGGGATTCTGGGTTAATTAGCCATTGTTCAGGTGAGTGTGAATGGGTGTTCAAAGAGCAGAACAGACTTAGTGGGCCGAAGGAATTATTTGATGACTTTATTTTGTGTCCAAGACTCTGAAATGAGACTTGAACACTCTATCTCAGTGCTTGGAGCACTGCACTGTTTCATAAGAGGGACAAGTACTAGATCTCATGGCAACAACCCCTGTCCCTGCATTGGCACCTATTAAGTGATCAAATTGGTGGAGTAGGAAGCACAACGATATAAGCATCACCCATGCATCAGAGGCATCAGTTCCTAATCTACTATGACAGATTATGTTATATTTTATATTGTGTATAGATATGTTTTATAGGAGATAAATTGTGGCAGGTTTCTTTTTAGTTTAGGTCATATACAAATGCTTCAATACAGATCTCATTTAAAATGCCAGAGCTTTGCTTAAACCAGTCATTTCAGGCTCTGAGTGCCTTTGCACAAAGTCCTGATGGGGCAAGTTTCTTCAGCAAGACATTGAAGTGGCTATAAGTACTTCACAAGTAGGTATTAATTGGAAATGCTGAGGAGTAACAATTTATTGTTTTGGAAAACAACAGGTGAATGATCTCGGAAGATTAGGTCCAGAGCCTCAGTCTGTCTGAGTGCAGTTGGCTGTTCTGAGGGTCATGTGGTTTTCTTAGAGAGAGAGAGAGAGAGAGAGAGAGAGAGAGAGAGAGAGATAAAGAGAGAGAAAGAGAGAGAGAGAAAGAGAGAGAGAGAGCGAGAGAGAGAGAGAGAGAAAGAGAGAGAGAAAGAGAGAGAGAGAGAGATAGAGAGAGAAAGAGAGAGAGAGAAAGAGAGAGAGAGAGAGATAGAGAGAGAAAGAGAGAGAGAGAAAGAGAGAGAGAGAGAGGGAGATAGAGAGAGAAAGAGAGATAGAGAGAGAAAGAGAGAAAGAGAGAATTCAGTTCTACAGTTTTACAGTTCAGCAGCAGCAGCTGGGACTGGAACAGGACAAGCTGGAAAGCTTGTGGAAAAACTCTATTTTGAAGACTGTTGTGAGTTCTTAGTTCAGCCTTGTCAAAGCCCTGGTGGTCCATACAAGAGGAGACGACTGGCTGCCTAATGTTTCATTTGAAATAAGAGAAACAAAATGAACTCTGTGGTGACCTGAAAGAAAGAGGTTATCATCTGGAAAACCCCGATGGGACAAGTTTCTTCAGCAAGACACTGAAGTGGCTGATCAGAAGGAATCAGTTGTGGGTATCCAATGAGCAACAAATTTCTCTCTGAAAACTGACAAGAACCTTCCTGAGTGGTAACCATTTACCTTTCAAGCACCAAGGCCTGGTGAACTTCATAAATGTTAAATTCTTTGCACAATATAATAATTGGCTGCAACCAGTGAACTTGGAGAGTGAGAAGTGAGATTGGATTGTGAATCAAATAACTTTTCTGAACTTACACACACATTACATACACGTGCACTTAGAATTGGAAGCAGTGTTAAGTTAGGTTAATTGTAATAATTAAGAGTTTGATCCTGTTTTTTATGTTTAAAGATAATTAAAAGCAACTTTTGTTTAAGTAACCATTTGTCTTGGTGAATTTCTATTGCTGCTGGTTTCAGGGGTCCTCTGGGCTCACAACACTAATCTATAACCTCCATCAACCTGATCCCAAAATCTCATTGTCAATTGAAGCATTGCCATAGGAAGACCAATGTCAAAACTCTTCAGGACCCGACAAAGGCAACTCTTCTCAGGCAGTGCCTCGCAGACAAATGTCAACTCCAAGTTTAAAGGAACTGCAAAGTGTTCCTGGCTCTGGATCTGTCTTGAAGTTTGTCAACTCAAGTGTGGTACCTATGAAGAGACTCTTGGCTTCTCTATGAAGAAGAACCAAAGCTGGTTTGCAAAGATAAACTAGGAGATGAAGAAAGCACAAACATGAGGTGTTCATGGATCAGAAATTAGCACTCTTTGGACAGAGGTCCAGCATAAAAATTATGTCCTAAAGAACAGTTACTGAGCAGATAGAGTGCAGAAGGCTCAACAGCTTATGGCATTATTTATCTGTGAACCATTCATGGCTCCAAGACCCAAGGCTTCACCCTGTTGAAAGTCAATGCCCAAGAGTAGAAACACTTCCAAGACCTTTTCAATCAAGACTCCGTCTTTGATGTGAGCACCTGCAGCTTTGTTCCACAGAAGGAAACTGGCCAGAATTACTGCTGCTTCTAACTGACAAGGTTGAAAAGGCCAATCCCTTACAAATGAATGTCAAAAGGTCATGAGAGCAGATGGTTCTCAAAGTTCAGTGAAGACCTTCAGTCATGAATACACAATCTCATCAACCACATTTTGGAAGAGGAGGGAAGCACAAAGATGCTATAATTGTGACCATCTTCACGAAAGGAGTTGAGTCTATATGCGATAGCGTTAATTTATCTGCTTATTTCTTGTGTGTTCTTTCGATTCGGCTTTGCAAATTACACCTACAGCAGACAGTCATTTTTTGTCATTTATTACCGATGCAACAATACAGATTTGGATTATCCATTCAACTTTGACCAACTGCCTCTGGAACTAGTAAGGCCACTGTGGGTGGTGATTCAATTCATTCTGACCAGAAGGGCCCAGCACCGACGTCGAGACTGTAAACAAAGTTGGAGGAAGCGTGGAGGCCTGTATGTTAGGCTAAGGCTAAATTCACACCAGCCAGTGGTACCTAGCATCTTCCTCGTCAATGTTCGGTCTCAAATGAACAAGCTGGATGTATTAAGGATTTGGACCATCACACAAAGAAGGCTCATGGATTGCATCAACTTGTTTTTTTTACGGAGACATGTCTAAACAGCATCTACCAAAGAGTATGATGGAACTGGAAGGGCGCATGGTTTTCAGGACTGATAGAATGACAGCAGCGACGGGTAAAAGTAGAGGGGTTGGTTTATGCATCTCCGTGAATCGATCATGGTGCACTAACTCCACCATTGCTGATACCTATTGATCTTTGGATCTGGAATTCCTGATTATTAAGTGAAGCCCTTTTATCAACTGCAGGAGTTTACATGTATCATTGCTGTTGCAGCTTATATATCAAGGGACGCTAATGCTAAAGTAGCCATGAAAGACCTCAGTTCTGCTATCAGCAAACTGCAGACATTGCATCCAGACAGAGCCTTTATTGTTGCTGGAACTTTAATCATTGCAATCTATGTACTGTGCTTCCAAGATTTTACCAAAATGTATCGTGCACTTCAAGGGGAAATAAAACCTTGGATCATGTCTATACAAATGTGGCCTGCTGCTTACAAAGCCACTACCCTCCCCCATCTTTCATTGGTTGTGTTTCCCAAGTATTTCTTTCTTTGGCTTGGCTTCGCGGACGAAGATTTATGGGTGGGTAATGTCCACGTCAGCTGCAGGCTCGTTTGTGGCTGATAAGTCCGATGTGGGACAGGCAGACACAGTTGCAGCGGTTGCAAGGGAAAATTGGTTGGTTGAGGTTGGGTGTTGGGTTTTTCCTCTTTTGTCTTTTGTCAGTGAGGTGGGCTCTGCGGTCTTCTTCAAAGGAGGTTGCTGCCCGCCGAACTGTGAGGCGCCAAGTTGCACGGTTTGAGGCGATATCAGCCCACTGGTGATGGTCAATGTGGCAGGCACCAAGAGCTTTCTTTAGGCAGTCCTTGTACCTCTTCTTTGGTGCACCTCTGTCTCGGTGGCCAGTGGAGAGCTCTCCATATAACATGATCTTGGGAAGGCGATGGTCCTCCATTCTGGAGACGTGACCTACCCAGCGCAGTTGGATCTTCAGCAGCGTGGATTTGATGCTTTCGGCCTCTGCCATGTCGAGTACTTCGATGTTGGAGATGAAGTCGCTCCAATGAATGTTGAGGATGGAGCGGAGACAAAGCTGGTGGAAGCGTTCTAGGAGCCAAAGGTGATGCCGGTAGAGGACCCATGATTCGGAGGCGAACAGGAGTGTGGGAATGACAACGGCTCTGTATACGCTAATCTTTGTGAGGTTTTTCAGTTGGTTGTTTTTCCAGACTCTTTTGTGTAGTCTTCCAAAGGCGCTATTTGCCTTGGCGAGTCTGTTGTCTATCTCGTTGTCGATCCTTGCATCAGATGAAATGGTGCAGCCGACATAGGTAAACTGGTTGACCGTTTTGAGTTTACATGTGAAAACCACAATGAAGACTATTAAGATCCTGCTGGAGGGAACTGAGTCTGTTCCTCAGCAACAATTCCAGCACACAGACTGGAGTGTGTTTGCTGCCCATACTACCACAGACACTCAGATTAATATTGATTTATATGCCAAGTCCGTCCTCGAGTAACATTCAGTTGGCAGTGGCTTTACATGTGCCTGTTATCCTTACATGATTTAGCCTCAGACATGGTGCTTATTGTGGTGAGACTACCACAATGCTGCCCGTACTCCTACCAGCCTCCTGCAGGGGCAATCAGTGTTCCTGCAGGTAGGCAACCTGGGAGGCTGGCCCCACCAGCCGTCTGTCAATCAGCGGCCCATATAAAGACATGAGCTGGCCCCTTAGGGGGACAGTCAGACACACGTGGAGCCAGCAAAGATACTAAAACTGGTGTACAAATTTAAGCTAATTAGAACCTGTTGTACAGTCTGTGGACTTTGCGTCAGAGTCATTCGCACACAGCAGCGCGCACTCTTAAATCCTGAACCTGTGGAATAATTATGATAATAGAAGGAAAATCAGCTGGAATTCAGCATATCCTCCCACCTACTTTAACTGTCTACCATTTAGCATGATAATGGTGCTGTTTCGAATGACTAAAGACCAGGACAAAGAATGTAAAACTCAAATATATTTTTTACATATATGAAAAATGTTGTATTTATAAACTCAATCCATTCACGACTGGAATAATAAGGAATATTACTGTGGAATATTTGTGACTTTTCATCTGAAAATCATGATTGGACACAAAGGACTGAGAGAAAATGCTTTTGTGATATTATTGCTCTTTACCAAATTAACACCCACGCACGTTGCAGACTTTTGGCATACAGACCTATCCTTGCACTCTGCTCTGTGAGAATGGAGTGTAGATAATACTTCTCTCCCTGCATAATTACATTGAGAGAGCTGGAAAAAGAGTCATGAATATTTTAACCTCGCAACATTTTTAAGAGTTCTCCCCCTCATGCGTACATTGTTTTAGAAAATCTCCACTGTGGTTTCAAAGAAAAAGGACCAGTTAAGATGTGTTTACCTGAATATTTTCTTGGTCATTTTGACTTTTATTCTACTTGTTTTTTCAATACTGAATTCCCAGAAGAGAATAACTTAAAGGTGAATCACTCAGTATAGTCATTTGTGCTTGATACTAAAATGACCGAATGTAATCAATGCTTCATTTAAATTTTTTTTGTTCCACTGTGCATGCTAAATCCAGTTTCCACTCACTGCTCGGTCCAATAACTCCTTCTTGGTACTTTCTGTGATGAGGTCATCAGCAAAACAGAACAGGAAAATTATATATATATCATCACCAATTCTCCAGCAATTTGATTGCTTCCAGAGTATGTCAGTGCAAGAGACCCTCTTTGATCATTGCATTCTGTTGAGAGAGAAAAAATAATGGCTGGAAGTAACAACTCATGTCACCTTTACAAATCAATATAACCTTAGGAATCAGTTCGCTCAATGAGCTTGAACCAGCTCGTGTGCTACTTTGAGACCTCGGCTTACACAGGCTGGATTTTGAACTTCACTTCTTCTTCATGCCACCATCAGTTTATCTGGAGAAGTATCCCAATTTATTTCCACACTGGCTTGAGAGTCTCAGAGATTTTCATAGAAAATGAATGGTATCATAATAGAGAAAAATATGATAATTTAAGTTGAGAAGTATTGGTTTCCCATTTGATTAAAATACCTTGCTTTAGCCCAACTCTTGTATTGCCAGTAGTCTCTTGATATCTTTGCAATCTAAAAATTTAATGCAACTCCCAACTCATGAACAAGTATGCCTGTGCAGGTACACACACACACACACACACACACACACACACACACACAAACACACACACACCTGTGCAATGATATACAACTCCGAATATCCAAAATCAGATTCTCTGAAATACTGATTTATCTGAAAAAAAAATTTAAAAATCAGATAAGTGAGGCTATCAGAAACAAATAAAAAATCTTTATTTATCTGAAATATTTTCAGAGCTGAACTGACCTCACAGGTTGAAAAAAATTTCACCCAACATGAAATTAGAATGGCAATTGCAGGTAACTCTTCCCTCTCTCTTTACCTTCCCCTATAGACTCCAACTCTCCTTCTCAAACTGTGTGCCACTGTCTCCCAGCTGCAAGCGGTTGGAAGAATCCCTTCTCCCGGCATTATTGAGGAGAGTAGCTGCCCGGCAGCAGTGGGACATTGGGCTCCTGGGCAGGAGCGGGGATGCCAGGCTTCCAAGCAGGAATGGGACTTTGGGCTCCTGGGTGGGAGCGGGACCTTGAGCTCTGGGGCATTCCATCCCCTCCCCTTCTCTTCCCTCCCTCCCTCATTAGCGCACTGGATGCCAACACTGACTCCGAATCCTTCCCTCTACCTACACCCCAGTGTGTGTATGCAGTAGGCCTAGGGGAGTATTTGGAGTTGAGACTCCAGTGTTGGGAACTCCATGAAGACAGGAGCTTGCTGACTCACCAGTGAGTGTTCCAGTGGCCCGGGAACCTCCCTGGGGATCAGCATCAGTGGTGGATTCATGTCGGGTATTGGCAATTCGGTTTGTCTCTGTGATCGACGGCTGTGTTGGGATGTCTCAGTGATTGGCAGCGATGGTTGGATTTGTCTCTGTGATCGACAGCTGTGTTGGGATGTCTCAGTGATCAGCAGCAGACAGCATTCTTTTTGGTGAGAATTAAACATTATTTTAATGCTTAAAGGCCTTCCCTTAGGCAAAGAATTAGGCCTAAGATTAGACAGGTCTCAAAAAAGATTGACTATGATTGCGCTTGTAGCAGCAAAAAAGTGCATAATATTAACTTGGAAAGCAGAGGCAACCCTAAAAATACAACAATGGTACATAGAAATGAACAAGCGTATTCCATTAGAAAAAATTACCTACAATCTAAAAGATAAATAAACTTTACTGGGACAAATTTGGGAACCATACATAGTGTATATTAGAAATTTCCGATTTCAGACTCCCAGCTCTTAAAGTGATAAGATACAAATACAAAAATACTTACATATGGAATTATGGACAAAACGATTTCTTTAAAAATTTTTTTTTTCTTTTATTGTTTATTTGTTTTTCTTCTTTCTTTTATTCTTACTTTATGTTATAGGGGTGGGGAGGGTGGAAGGAAGCGGGGAAATGTCACTGTGTATATTTTAATGATGAATGTTCGTACATATTGTTATTGAAATGGTTCATGGTGACATATTAATTAAAAATCATTTAAAAAAGCCTTGTTGTTTGTCGTTGTTTATACTTTGATAAAAGTGATTTGCTGATGCAGCTGGGCGTTCTTAAGAAAGGACCAGTTCTACCATTCATCCGACATAGGCCCGGACCTGACTATTTCAGATAATCAGAGTTGAACTGGTAACACCAAAGTACATCACATTTTCTCACAAGATCATGCAGTAGTTAGGAAAATCTACAGAATACATTTATCCGAAATGGACACAAAGAGGAATAGACTCCAGCTCCTTAAATCTGTTCCACATTTTTGTGAAAATATGATACTTTGCTGCCAGTATAATGTTTTTTTGCCCCTCATTAAAGACTGTCAGCCTCATTTTGAGAATTTCCTGTGATTCAGCATCCCTAATCATTTAGAGGTTCTACATTTCTACCATATTTTGCATGAGAATTTTTCGCTGATTTTGTCACAACATAACTAAATCTATACCACTCAATCCATGAGAAACTCATCCATAACAGAGCATGTCAATCTGACATCTCCAAGGGCACATTAACCCTCAAAGAATTCCACAAATGAACAGGCACTCACGTTGAATTTCCTAATTTACAATAACTATCCCTATTTTATTGAAAGTCTACAATGTGTTGAGAAATAATGGCTAAATGACAGTTTATTTGCATGTACACAGATTGGCTGAAATTTGTTCAGCTTCAATTTTCATTTGTAATAAATTGTAATTAAACCAAGATTTTATTAGTAAAGAACCAATTAGCATTTATCCTGAAAAATAACCCCTGAATATTAGCAGTCAGCAAAATTATATGATTAGATTTGTCAAGTGAAAATATGTTGACTGTAATTTAAATTTTGATACCTCAATTTACTTTTGCTTATGACAGCAAAATGCTGTTACAGGGATATACATCTTTTGAGCAAAGCAGTGCTCTCTAATGAGGTTATTATAGCAGGTTGGATTGGTGAATGATTTATGTATTGTTCCTACTACTGAGTTTTCACACCCCAATAAACTATGCTGAGAGATAAATTTATTTTATTGTTTTTAATGAGTTCTCAATGGCTGGATTTGATTGTGCACCACATTCTTCGGTGATTAAAAAAGCTAAAATTAAGCTTTGACATTTTTCTAGTCCTCCAGTTTTTCTCTAAACATACCTAAAGCACTTGACAGTGCTGTAGTTTTATGAATTGCTTGTTGCAAGCTGAAAAGTGGAAGGCCCAGAAGCTAGCAACATAGGGCCTGAAGTAAGGTCATAAAGGAAATCTGTGTCACATGATGCAGGACAATATCTTTATTCCCCACCAGGTAGTCCAGGTCAGTGCCTCTGTTGCCAAGCTTCACTTACTTCCTTTATGATCAAAAGTAATCTCTTCAAATGTGGAAACAACTTTTTAATCAATATTTAATCATTAAGGCTAGTCCTTTTCTTTTCAAGATTTTTATTGAAACTGAAGTTCCACATTGAAAAATACAGTGTACGTAAAAAAAACATTAAAAGTCAAAAAAATGATACATTACACTTAGATCATACTATTTCATCCAAGGTGCACCACCTTCTCAAAAAATTATATTATAGCAATATTTTATTCTAAAAATAAAATCTAAGTCTACTACCAAAAAAAAAGACAAAAGCTGTTTGGCAAAGAGAGGAAAAATAAACCATTTCAAGTAACAAATGACCTTATTAGTCAACACCTCTGCATTAATAGCAAATTAAAGATTTTGAAAGTAATTCAAAAGGGTCCCCACAGTGTATGAAAATTTAAATTCAAGTAAGGCTAATCCTTAATAGCATAATTCACCTCACTTTTCATAATCACAACATACATTTTGGGGATATATGGATCAGTTCTAAAAGTAGAAGGGAGCAGAAAGACGCATCTATTTAATACTATTTATGGCATTAGACCATCATAAAGTATTTGATAGTCTATGAGGTAACTTTAAAATCTCATCACTATTATAACATGGGAAACATACCAGAGAAACAATTCACAGGCAACACCATCATAATGACCAGATTTTTCTTGTTTAAGAGTAGTTTTTTCCCCAAAGACACAAGGGAGAATCTATTATTCTGAGAAATATTTCCAAAGCATTTCTTTTTATAAAAATAAGTATGCAGACTGTAAAATACTACATTAAAAAGACAGCATCTCTTAAGGACAGTCCCTCCCTGCTGTTCAGTGAGTTTGCTTAGATTTTGTATCTTCTACAGTAAGACTTGAACCCACAAGCTTCTGTCCTTGTAGTATCTGTTATGGCTGGCACCATGGGCACTTTGAACTTCGAACACACAATTCACTCCCACACTCTCCTCTTTGCATACCCTTCTGTCTGCTTATGGCTTGTTAAACCTACTTGACATATTGTTTGTGTGTTCGAAGTTCAGTGTTTAATGTGTTTGATGTGAATTTTTTCTCATATAAATGATATAATGTCGAGATGCATGGAAATTGTTTTCTTATTGCAGCTAAACAGGTGCACAAGATATACCAAGTATACAATAAAATATTAAATTACTGGAAATGCAAGACAGAAAAAGAGATAATAATCAAAAGATAGATATTTGCAGTTAGAGCAAGAAAAAATAAAAGATGGTTCATTTAATGTAGACAGAGTGGTTTACGATTCGGGTTAAAGTAGCCCAGAGAGGTGTTCAACACCGAGCTGTAGTCAATGAACAGTTGTAGCATGACTTGCTCCCTGTTGCCCTTCAAAAGAGGCACTGTAAAGGAGAGTATACCTTTTGTATTCCTCCATATCTGTTATTAACTTTGGTATTAATCTATTTATCAGTACAACCAAACTCACACCTCTTCCATGCACTAATTTTTCACTTTTTAAAAATATTTTATTTTTGATTTTCAAAGACTCATATCGATTCAGACAATAATACACTTTCTGTCAACACTTTTATATAACATTCAGAATCCCATTTTCTCCTGCCTACCCATTTCCCACCCCCCCACCCCATGCCCCAATACAACTGAAAATAAAGTTATATAAATTATACAAAGGCAAAAAACACAAATACTGGTGAGGTCAATGACCCCTGTTTCCCCCCCCCCCCCACCCCCCATGTTATTAAAACATTTGCTTCTTAAAACCTTTTGCAGAGCTCATCGAAAGAATCAAAGACTTGTTGATCCAAACCAAGGCTTTTATTAGCAAAAGACAGGAGCTCTTCACAGGTGGCCGACCAGTTCAGAATGATCCAACCTGGCTAGGAACACAACCCTTTAAGGCCCAGACAGTAGGCGTGGCTAAGCTCTCAGCCAATCGCTGTAAGCACAGTACTGTAACTATATACACTATATACATTGGTGATAGATCTGTACTATCACACCTTTCAATCCAAAAATATACTCATATTTCATCACTTTATACAACAGAGTCATCTGGAACTATGTGATGGAAGGCTTGATTTTAAGGTGCTTGGGAATAAGCCCGGGGGGGATTCAAGTGGTAAGTTATTCACACAAAGAGTGATGGGTGCATGGGATGCGCTGTCAGCAATGATGGTGGAAGCAGGTCAAATAGGATCTTTTAAAACACTATTAGATGGGTACATGGTACTGAGAAAATGAGGGGTAACACTATCGGGAAATTCTTGGCAATTGGTAGAGTAGTTTATTATGTTGGCACAATACTGTGGACTGAAGGGCCCGTCCTGTGCTGTAGATTTCCACTCATGTTCTATGTTCTTTCTCACTTACTAAACTGGACTAAATTTAATTGTAGACCCTTAATGTTTGGTAATTGATTAATTCATTTAGCTTTGCGAGATGGGCTATCATTTTGAGTGAGGCATCATTCCCCGCTCAGAATGATCATCACTGAATGAAAAGGGAGAATAACAATATATTCCATAACAAAGAGAGTGAAACAAGAACATCTGCTGTGATTATAGTAAAACACAAAATTGCTGGAGGAACTCAGCAGGCCTTGCAACATCCATGGCAGGTTTAAAAAATCTATATACACATGCACACACACACACACACACACACACATATACATGTATACAAATATAAATAAAAAAATATATATATATATTTAGATGTTGCGAGGCCTACTGAGAGCCTCCAGGAATTTTGTGTTTTATTTTTTCCATCACAAAGAGCAGAAAGGTGGCCTACCATATCTGCCAAAGATGCAAAGGGAAAAGACTTCAGGCTTTTAGCCTTCAAAAATGTTTTGATTAGAGAGATCAGTCTCATCGCATTGAAGTCAGTTTCATGCATCCATGGGGATGATCAATAAATGCAGTCCATGGCTTGAGGCTGTAAAGTTTTATGACAAATTTATCTGAGAAAAACAAAGGTATATTTAGATAGTAAACAAGTTAAAGATGAGTTAAACAGCCTGTGCTCTTCCCCTTCCCCCTCCTCTCCTCTCATTCTTCTCCCACCTTCCATCTTTTTATTCAGAGGCCTGTCTATTTCTTTTCTTATTCCAAACTAAGGGCTTGAATCTAAAATGTTGGTTATCCTTTACTTCCCATGGAAGCTGCAGGACCTGCTGAGTTTCCCAAGCGCATTTGTGTATTATATATTAACATTGATAATTGGAAAAATGTAAAATAGCAATGTAATAGATGATACAGATAGAGCGCAATAGAGGGCGACTTTCCTCTGTCTTCACCTGGAACGAATGGACTGGAAATATGGTTTAAATGCTTTGGTTGTTTTCCTTCCCTTCTGACATGATAAAGAGGATGGCTTTAATCAGAAGGAGGCTAACCATTATGTTTTAAAAACCTTACTTCCTCTGTAAAATAATTAGTGTCCCAACCATGCTTGTAGCTTGCACGTTCTTCAGAATTTGTGCAATCCAATGTCTGATCAGATTCATGGACTTGCGACCTTGCGACCCCAGGACTGATGTGGCAAGAGAAGGAGCGAAGGGTTCAGGAGCACGATGTGTGATTTTAAAAAGAACTCTGAGGGCAACTGAAGGGTTAAGCAGAGGGTTGATTTGTGAGAGTAAATAATTGAGATAATTGGCAGGGATAAATAAAGGGAGGGGTAGCCAGTGTAAGAGTGGCTCATAGTAGCAGTGGAGCTTTGGCTTAAGAGGCTTTGGAGAGCTTGATTCCAAGAAGGTAAAGTCTTTGATTTTAAGGAAGGAAGGGTTAATGGAGAGAGTTAGGGCAGTGAATAGTCTGAGTGCAGGATGCGGGAAATCTGGAATAGCACCAGTATCCCTGATGGCTACACCTGGAAGAGGTACATCCAGCTGCAGTTCCTAGGAAACAGTTAGGAAACTGGAACTGGATGAACTCAGGAACATTCAGGAGACAGAGATAGTTACAGAGAAGGGTTTCAGGTAGACAGTTAGCACTAAAAGACAGGAGGCAGGTAACTGGGTGACTGTTAGGAGAGGGAAGGAAAAAAGGCAGACAATGCAGAGCCCCCCTGTGGTTGTTCACCTCATCAACATGTATACTGTTGGGGAGGGGGTGGGGAATAATTTACCAGGGACAAGTTGGATTAGTCATGTCTCTGGTTCTGAAGGGAAGGGGGTGGGGAGAAGAAGAGGGCTATGGTAATTGTGGACTAATTGGTTCAGAGAGCAGATAGGAGGTTCTGTGAACAAGATCAAGGCTCCCAGATGATATGTTGCCTCCCTGGTGCCAGGGTCAGGGATATCTCAGATTGAGTTCACAGCATTCTGGAGGGAAAGGGAGAGCAGCCAGATGTGGTAGTCCACATGGGGAACAATGATATAGATAGGAGTAGAGATGAGGTCCTGAAGAGGGAATATAGGGAGTTAGGAAAGAAGTTAAAAAGCAGCATCTCAAGGGTGGTAATCTCAGGATTGGTGCCTGTGCCACACACCAGAGAGGTTAGGAACAAGAAGTTGTGGCAGTTGAATGCGTAGCTGAAGAGATGGTGCAAGGGTTCAGATTTCTGGATCATTGGGATCTCTTCTGGGGAAGGTCTGACCTGAACTGGAAAGGGACCAATATCCTAACAGGCAGGTTTGCTACAACTGTTGGGGAGAGTTTAAACTAATTTGGCGGAGTTGGGAATCATAATGTGAGAGCAGAGATTAGGGTAGAAGGGCAAAAGCATGTTGCTATGTACTCTGAGTTGGTGAAGAAGGACAGGCAGGGGACAGAACATAAAGGTTTGATTTATAAAGGCCAGCATACTATAAGCCTTCTTCATCACCCTATCCACATGAGGTTCTACCTTCAGGTTACGATGCACCGTTATTCCTAGGAATATTAGGGATAAAGGGGATGAACTTAGAGCATGGATTAGTATGTGGAACTACGATGTTGTGGCTGATACTGAAACTTGACAGGAGGAAGGGTAGGATTGGCTGATTCAGGTACTGCGGTTTAGGTGTTTTAAAAAGAATAGGATGGGAGGTAGAAGTGGGAGGGGAAAGAACCATTATTGGTCAGGGATAATATCATGGCTATAGAAAGGGAGGATGCTGCAGAGGGAGTGTCTACTGAGTCGGTGTGGGTGGAAGTTAGAAATAGGAAGGGAGCTCTCACTGTGCTTGGAGTCTATAGGCTCCCAAATAGCCCTCATGATACCGAGGAACAGATAACCAGGAAGATTTTGGAATGGTGCAGGAAATACAGGGTGTAGCTATGGGTGATTTCAACTTCCCTAATATTGACTGGCATCTCCTGACTGCAGGAGGGATAGATGAAGCTGAATTTGTCATATGTGTACAAGAAAGATTCCAGACGCAGTATGTGGATTGGCTGACCAGGGGAGAGGCCATATTAGATCTGGTTCAGGGGAATGAACTTGGTCAGGTGGCAGACTTCTCGGTTGGGGAGCATTTTGGTGAGAGTGACCACAAATCTCTTTGCTTCAACATAGCTATGGAAAAGGTTGAAAACAGTCAAAATGGGAAAGTGCTTAACTAGCGAAGGGGTAATTATGAAGGAATGAGTCAGGAACTAGTGAGATAAATTGGAAACAGGTGTTCAAGGGTGAAAGTACAGAATTAAATGTGGAGGAAGTTTAGGGATAAGGAAAAGCTGGAGAAAAAGGGAACTGTGGCTGATGAAACTGGTCAGGCAAATAGACAAGAGAAAGAAGGAAGTACACATTAGATATAGGAAGCCAGGAACAGGTAGGACTCATGATAAGTAAATGCTAGCCAGGAAGGAGCTTAAGAAAGGACTTGGGAGAGCTCAAAGGGGGCACAAGTAGGCCTTGGCATGTAGGATTAAGGAGAACCCAAAGGTGTTCTATGTGGATGTGAACAGAAGGATGATGAGAATGAGGATGGGGCCACTAAAGGATAAAGAAGGTAACATGTGCTTTGAGGCAGAGGAGGTTGGGTAGCTCCTAAATGAATACTTTGCTTCAGTATTCACAAGAGAAAAGAACCTTGATCAGGCTGAGGTCAGAATAGAACAGCCTGAATGCTGGACAATGTGGAGATTAAGGAAGTGTTGGATCTTCTTAAAGACATCAAGATTGATAAGTCCCTGGGCCTGGATGCGATATACCCCAGGCTGCTGCGGGAAGTGAGAGAAGAGATAGCTGGGGAAGCAGCTACAATATTTGAGTCATCTTTGGCCACAGGGGAGCTGCAGGTGGATTGGACAATGGCAAACAACCATAGAACCATTTAACAATTGCAGCATGGGAACAGGTCATTCTGGCCCTTCTAGTCAAGTATTCTCCTCTAGTCCCACCTATCTGTACCCTGCCCATAATCCTCCATTCCCCTCCCATCCTTCTACCTATGGACCCTGCCGCCACTACTTCTCGTTCCTCACAGACACCACTCTCTGAGTGAAGAAGTTCCCCTCCTGTTGCTTCTAAACTTTTGCCCTTTAACTCTTAACTCATGACATCTTGTTTCAGTCTCTCCTACCCTCAAGGTAAAAAGCCTTTCCACATCAACTATATCCCTCTCATAATCTTAAAAACCTTAATAAAATCCCCTCTCAACCTTCTATGCTCCAAAGAATAAAGATCTAATTTGCTCAATCTTTCTTTGTAATCTAGATTCTGAAACCCAGGTAACATTTTTGTAAATCTTTTCTGCACCCTCTCTACCTTGTTGATATCTTTCCTATAATTTGGTGACCAGAACTGTACACAATATTCCAAATTTGGCCTCACCAATGCCTTGAACAGTCTCAATGTCACTTCCTAACTCCTGTATTCTCTGCATTGATTTATAAAGGCCAGCATACTAAAAGCCTTCTTCACCACTCTACCCACATGAGATTCTACCTTCAGGGAATGAAGCACCATTATTCCTAGATCTTTCTGCTCAACTGCATTCCTCAATGCCTTTCCATTTACTATGTATGTCCTGTTTTAATTATTCCTTCCAAAATGAAGCACTTCACACTTAGCAGCATTAAACTCCATCTGCCATCTTTCAGCCCACTCTTCTAAGCAGTCCAAATCCCTCTGCAATCCTTCTTCATTATCCATAATTCCACCTACTTTAGTGTCATCGGCATATTTACTAATCCAATTTATCACCCCACCATCTAGATCATTAATGTATATGACAAACAACAATGGACCCAATACAGATTCTTGAGGCACATCGCTTGTCACCGGCTTCTAGTCTGACAAACATTTATCCACTACGACTCTGTCATCTCCCCTCCAGCCACTGTTGAATCCATTTGACTATCTCAAAATTAATACCCAACGACTGAACGTTCCAAACTAACCTTCCATGCGGAACCTTATCGAAGGCGGACAGAAGTCCATATAGACAACATTCACTGCTCCAACCTCGTCAACATTCCTAGTGATCACTTCAAAAAATTCAACAAGGTTGGTCAAACATAACATTCCATGCACAAATCTGTGTTGAGTGTTCCTATTCAGACCTTGTGTCGCCAGATACTTGTATATATTATCTCTAAGAATGCTTTCCATTAATTTACCTAACACAGATGTCAAATTTAGAGGTCGACAATTGCTAGGCTTGCTCCTCAAACCCTTTTTAAACAAAGGAACCATATGCGCAATCCGCCAATCCTCCGGCATTATACTCATCTCTAATGACATTTGAAAAAAACATTGTCAGAGCCTCTGCTATTTCCTCATTAACTTCTCTCAAGGTCCTTAATATGCTTCAAAAGCTCCAGTACTTCCTGTTTCTTAATCACTATAGTTTCCATAATTACTCTCTTTGCTTCCTTTACCCCGCACAATTCAATATCTTTCTCCTTTAGTGAATACTGAAGAAAAATTGTTCAAGATCTCCCCCATCTCTTTTGGCTCTTGTTTTAAAAAGTTAGTAGGGAGAATTCTGGGAATTATAGACCAGTGAGTCTTATGTTAATGGTGTCAAAACTATTGGAGAGGCCTCTTCAGGATAGGATCTATGACTATTTGTAGAAGTACATTCAACTCAAGGATAGTCACCATGGCTTTGTGAAGGGATGTTCAGGCCTCATGAGCCTAATTGAGTTTTTTTTGAGGGGGTAACCAAAGAAATTAATGAGGGTAGGGTGGTAGATGTGGTCTACATGGATTTTAACAAGGCATTTGACAAAATCCCTCATGAGAGACTCATCCAAAAAGTCATGAGGCATTGGATCAGTGGATCCTTGGCTGTGTGAATTTTAAAATGGCTTGTAGGAAGAAAGCAGAGGGTAGTAGTGGAAGGAGAGTATTCTGCCTGGAGGTCAGTGACTAGTGGAGTGCTGCAAGGATCTGTTCTGGGACCCCTGCTCTTTGTGGTTTTTATAAAGACCTAGATGAAGAGGTAGAAGGATGGGTCAGTAAGTTTGTGGATGACACAAAGGTTGGAGGAATTGTGGATGGAGCTGAAGGTTGTTGAAGGTTACAAGAGGATATACACAGGATGCAGAGGTGGGTTGAAAAGGGACAGATAGAGTTCAATTCAGATAAGTGTGAGGTGATACATTTTGGAAGGCTGAGTACAGGGTTAATAGTCAGTTCTTTAAGAGTGTGGACGAATAGAGGGACCTTGTGGTTCAAATCCATACATCCTTTAAGGTCACCTCACAGGTTGATAGGATAATTAAGAAGGCCTATGGGATGCTGGCCCTCATTAACAGGGAGATTGAGTTCAGGAGTAGAGAGGTCATGTGCCACTCTACAAATCTCTGGTAAGACCTCACTTAGAGTATTGCATTCAGTTCTGGTCAACTCATTATAGGAAGGATGTGGAAGCTATGGAGAGGGGGCAGAGGAGATTTACCAGGATGTTGCTTAAATTGGGAAACAATATGTGGCAAAGTTAGCAGGGCTGGGACTTTTCTCTTTTGGAGCATAGAAGGATAGAGGTCTACAAGATTAGGAGAGGCATTAGGTAAGGTGTACAGCCAGCACCTATTTCCCAGGACATAAACAGCAGATACAAGAGGTCATATATACAAAGTTAAGGGAGAGAAGTTTAGGGGAGACATCAGGGTAAGGTTTAGGGGAGACATCAGGGTAAGGTTTAGAGGAGACATCAGGGTAAGGTTTAGGGGAGACATCAGGGTAAGGTTTAGGGGAGACATCAGGGTAAGGTTTAGGGGAGACATCAGGGTAAGTTTATTTCTAAAAAAAAAAACCCAGAGGGTTGTGGGTGCCTGGAATGCCTGTGATGGTGGTGGAGGCTGTAACATTGGGGACATTTAAGAGATTTTTAGACACATGGATGAAAAAAATAGAGGGTTATGGGCTAGGTAATAAATGGGTCAGCACAACATCAAGAGCTGAAGGGCCTGTACTGTGTTGTATTGTTCTGTGTTCTGGGTTTTATACTTGCTCCTTAAATGTGCCGCCTTTCACGAAGTTCTTAATGTAACCTCAGAATCTTCTGCCTCTCAGCCAGAGAATGACAATCTATCAGGACACATCAACACAGGCGCACCTCAAGAATATGTGCTTAGCCCATTGGTCTACTCATTATACACCTATGACTGTGTGGCCAGGTACAAGTCCAATGCCATCTACAAATTTGCCGATGACACCACAGATGTTGGCAGAATCACAAACGTCAATGAAGAAGCGTACAGGAGGGAGATGGATCAGGTCATTGAATGGTGCCATGCCAACAACCTTGCATTCAACGTTAGAAAAATGAAAAAGATGATAGTGGACTTCAGGAGGAAGCCAGGAGAGCATGATCATGTCCTCATCGAGGGCTCAGTAGTGAAGAGGGTCAAGAATTTCAAATTCCTGGGTGTCAACATCTGAGGTTTTGACTGGGATTCTCCATGTTGATGCAATCATGAAGAAGGCTCACCAGTGACTATACTTTGTGAGGTGTCTGAGAAGATTCAGTATGTCACCGAAAACTCTTGAAAACCTGAACCAGCATTCTGGCTGGTTGCATCACTGTCTGATATGGATGTGTCAACACTCAGTATGAGAAAAAACTCCAGAGGGTTGTTAACTCAGCCTGCGACATCACAGGCACCAGATGAGGACATCTACATGAGGCACTGTTTTAAGAAAAACAGTCTCCATCCTAAAGGACCCTCACCACCCAGGCCATGCGCTCGTCACTCTCCTACCACTGGGAAAAAGGACAGGAGCCTAAAGATGAGACTCAGCAGCACAAGGACAGCTTCTTCCCCACTGGCATCAGATTTCTGAATAATCAATGAACCAAAGACACTGACTTGCTTTGACTTTTCGTGCACTTTTTAACTTTTAAAAAAAAAGGTTTATATGAATGTTTGTACAGTGACGCTGCCACAAAACAACAAATTTTGTGACTTGTTCATGACAATAAATTCTGAATTTGAAATATCATAGGTAGAAAGACCTACAACTCAATGAATTAATAGTGTCCACCCCAGAGATCATGTATGATTAGAACAGGTGTTGAAATTAAAAACCTTAATTTGGAGCAAGTTTCATTATCAGCATGTGCAAGGACCTGTCATGGAACCATTCGTCTGCATCAATGAAGTCAGCCCTGTGCGGGATTTGCTGCAGCTCTTCTCTCAGATAAGAAAGCAGTGGACATTCTGGTCCACAAAAGCAATATACAGTTGGTTTTTCCAATCAATTAACAGAACAAATTAATTGAAGTAATGTGCTCTTTTCCTCATATATACAGCAAACCTGGTTGGAAAACAATGATCATTCCTTTGTTATTAATGGATCACCATTCTGAAGCACACATCCCAACATCACAGCTGCAGTCCCTTGACCACAAGACAGCTCACGATAGCCCTTTAAAGGCTATCTACTCTTCTGAATCTTGAGACGGCATCTCTTTGTTCTAGTCTCACTGCCCAATGGAAACACCCTCCTTTCTTCTATCTTATCTATTACTTTTATATTTTATGTTTCAAAGGATTCTACTTCATCCTTATAAACTCCAAAAAGTTTAGTCTCAAGCTACACAATCTCTCCTCAGAAGCTAACTCTTTCACCTCCAGAATCAACCTGGTGAACTTCCTCTGCACCTCTTCCAAGCCAGTGTATATCCCCTCTCAGGAATGAATACTAGAATTGTACTCTAGATGTGGCCTCACCAGTACCCTGTACAGTTGCAGCAGAACTACCCTGCTCCTGTTGTGCTCCTCAACATGGTTATCCAACTGCACAAAAACCAACAAGGTCGGGTCAGATACAGCAATGAGCTCTCTGAACCCTTCTCCATTAACAATGGTGTGAAGCAAGGCTGCGTTCTCGCACCAACCCTCTTTTCAATCTTCTTCAGCACGATGCTGAAACAAGCCATGTAAGACCTCAACAATGAAGACGCTGATTACATCCGGTAACGCACGGATGGCAGTCTCTTCAATCTGAGGTGCCTGCAAGCTCACACCAAGACACAAGAGCAACTTGTCCGTGAACTACTCTTTGCAGACCATGCCTCTTTAGTTGCCCATTCAGAGCCAGCTCTTCAGCGCTTGACGTCCTGTTTTGCGGAAACTGCCAAAATGTTTGGCCTGGAAGTCAGCCTGAAGAAAACTGAGGTCCTCCATCAGCCAGCTCCCCACCATGACTACCAGCCCCCCCACATCTCCATCGGGCACACAAAACTCAAAACGGTCAACCAGTTTACCTATCTCGGCTGCACCATTTCATCAGATGCAAGGATCGACAACAAGATAGACAACAGACTTGCCAAGGCAAATAGCGCCTTTGGAAGACTACACAAAAGAGTCTGGAAAAACAACCAACTGAAAAACCTCACAAAGATTAGCGTATACAGAGCCGTTGTCATACCCACACTCCTGTTCGGCTCCGAATCATGGGTCCTATACCGGCATCACCTACGGCTCCTAGAACGCTTCCACCAGCGTTGTCTCCGCTCCATCCTCAACATTCATTGGAGCGACTTCATCCCTAACATCGAAGTACTCGAGATGGCAGAGGCCGACAGCATCGAATCCATGCTGCTGAAGATCCAACTGCGCTGGGTAGGACCATCGCCTTCCCAAGATCATGTTATATGGCGAACTCTCCACTGGCCACCGTGATAGAGGTGCACCAAAGAAGAGGTACAAGGACTGCCTAAAGAAATCTCTTGCAACATTGACCACCGCCAGTGGGCTGATATCGCCTCAAACCATGCATCTTGGCACCTCACAGTTCGGCAGGCAGCAACCTCCTTTGAAGAAGACCGCAGAGCCCACCTCGCTGACAAAAGACAAAGGAGGAAAAACCCAACACCCAACCCCAACCAACCAATTTTCCGCTGCAACCGTGTCTGCCTGTCCCGCATTGGACTTGTCAGCCACAAACGAGCCTGCAGCTGAGGTGGACATTGCCCCTCCATAAATCTTCGTCCGCGAAGCCAAGCCAAAGAAGAAGAAAGACCCTGCTCCTAGATTTAATCCCTCTAGCAATGGAGGCCAACCTCCCATATTCCTTCTTGATCACTTTCTGCACTTGTGAACTCACTTCTTGCAATCATGCACAAGTACTCGCAGTTCTCTGCACCTTGGCATCCTAGTGAGATGTTTAGACAGCAACGTACATTTTCAATGAGGTTCCCCCGAAACTCAGCATTCAAAAGTTGAGGCCCATCATCATTGCTGAGGCGTAATAATGTCGGGAGCATTATGAACTCTGCAGTTCTTGAATGAGAAAAAAAGTAATTTGTCAAAATAATCTAATTGACATTATCATTGAAATCTCAGTAACAGTATCCATTAATGCTAAATCCAATAGCTCCAGAAGAACCAATCCACTGAAGCAACATCACTAAGTTTCAGTGAAGAGATTTTTGTCTCAAATGAACATTTGCTGTCTTATGCCACTGTCTTTCTATTTAAAGAAGATTATAATGAAATCACTTAATATGCACTTAATGTTTTACACTTATGGTCCCAGCATGGAACTTCTTAGAAGTCATACAGAGAATACAACCATACAATCACCATGATTATCCACCCATTAAAATAAACCTTTTATTGCAATCTCATTACTTGCAGAGCCAATATTAAATATTTGAAAAATAATGAAGTTATATTTTCACTTCAACATTCCCAATTAAATCACCTTAATGGACATAAATGTTTGAGCAATGTGGTGATATATACTGTACATAAAAAGTATACCAGGCACTTTAAAGAGAAAAATCTCATCCACCTGGTGATTTTTATGGTAAATCTTTAAATTCCAAATCTGTCTTGAGTTGGGAGCTTTTGTGCTAAGAGAAATAAATGAGCACAGGTCCTTGTGGGACTAGGCAGAATAACAGTTTGGCACAGACTAGAAGGGCCAAAGGGTCTGTTTTCTGTGCTTTAATGTTCTGTTTCTAAAGCAGAAGAGAAAATGCAGTGTAAGTATGTCAACAAAAATCAGGTTAAGGATTTACAAAATTGTGTTTAGAATGGGTAGAATGATTGTCTAGCCTCCTTTATCCACCTCATCCATCCCATCTCCAGACCCAGAATGGGTTACCGCCCAGTATCTCTCTAAGCCTGAGATCACCTGCCACTCAGCCATCCAGGTTCACTTCTTCACTTCCATCAGAGGTCTCTTACCAATGCAAAGCCTGTGAGATTTCTGGATCTGTGCTCTGTGAGAGAGGCTCTGCCGGAAAGTGCACAATTGGAAGGCTGCCAGACTTGTAAGCAGCTAGCTGTTCTGCCAGCCCAACCACTTTCCAACCTTAAAAGATAATTGATGTTGGCAGTTACAAGCAGATCAAATGTTCTGGCCCATTTTATTGGCAAAGGTAATTCTTAATTCTTCAATAAGCACTGAGGAAGTGATTATTCTTCAGGTTTTCTTCATTTAAGGCAGTCTGAGAGATTTGGTGGAGGACATTACACAAGAGCAGTGGCTCTCAACCTTTTTCTTTCCACTCGCCTACCACCTTAAGCAATCCCTTACTAATCACAGAGCACCTATGGCATATAGAATATTTAAAGTGATATGTGAGTGGAAAGAAAAAGGTTGAGAACCACTGTACAAGAGGTTGGGCATTGGGCAGCTGCATCACTTCCTGGAGAGCTGGACATCTTTGTGCAAGTTACTTTTTCTAACTCTCGAGTCTTGGCAGATGTTATCAATAGTATAAAACTTTTTAAAAAAAATCTTGTAATAAAAAGCCTTTTTTGATACATTCCATATTTAATCGGAGTCAGCCTACCTTCAACTGGTTATCATCTGGCTTCTGAACTGAGATGCATTGTTTTCATTCAGATTAATTACTATCTACAAGGTCATGTTTCCAAGTAAAATTATGGTGCAGTAAGGAGTAAAATCTTTAAAAAGTGTTTACTTAAATATTTCTCTACTTCCTGAGAAAGTTCCCTTGCCAATCACTTTTTAAAAAAAAAGACAAATATAGTCTAGGAAAAAAAGTTGTGAAGTTGGAATTATTGTGTTTAAATCTGTGAGAGATGAGAAAACTGATCTAAAATTATGAACATGAAGGAAACTAAAATTCATACATTAGTAAATGAATGTAACCAGGACAAACAGGATGAGCTTGGGAATTAGGATGCAGGAAAGCAGAGTCAGCACATTTAAGATAAGAATCTTCTAGTCTTTGTGACAAGATCAATGAGCCCACCATATGAATAAGATAAGGAGCGGTAAGGAACAATAGAGTGTAGGAAGTTGAGGTAGTCTGGATGAGATAAGGGTCTCCTAGCCCTAGACAGAAGTACCAAGTTCTACATATCTAATTAGTTAACCTTACATAGATTTACAAAGTTATACATATTAAATTAGTTAACCCTAGACAGGATTAGCGAACTCTGCATATCAAGAGACTGTAGCTCCGAGAATCAGGAAGGTGTGAATAAGGACAATAACATGAAGGGACACCGACAGGATACCCCCTGGTCCACCAAGTGCACAGAAACAGCACGTAGGCAGGCAGGATTGCCTAATGCCAAACCTCTCCAGCAGGAGGCAGAAGAATGTAAGGGGGAGGGTATTCCTATACTGAAATCAATTGTATAAAAGTTGGGTGAGCCCCAGTGTATGTGTGTATTCCCAGGGTAAGGGGAAGCACCCAACTTTGCATTGTTGTAAAATAAATGTTCTTTGTTCTCAATTTTTGTCTCGAGCAATTTCTTTAAAGGTAATTCTGTTTCTAACAAATCTAATCATAATGAGTCATGAAGTTTAATTTAAGTTATTTCTAAAACTTCTTAACAGAAAATCCTGAACCTCGGGAACCACTTCAGATAATGAATCAATTAATGTTGACTGTAAAGAAATGTTTCAAACCTTGATTTACATTTGAAAATCCTGAACTCTCCACCGATTGTTTACAACTGATTATAAGATATTTGGTGAAGGCAGTAGGTAATAATCTGGGACAATATTTACCAAATTAATACATATGGATCAGGTGGGATTTGTTAAAGGAAGACACTCTTCGAATAGTCTGGCCAGGATATTTAATATGTATGGCTAAATGAAAACTGAATTCCAGTATAACAGACTCCCTTCATGTGGAAAAGGGATTCGACTGCTTAGAATGGCCTTTTTTAATTTAAAATGTTGGAGAAATTTGGAATAGGTAGAACATTCATAAATTGGATTTAAAAACTCTTATCATAAACCATAAGTCAAAATTAGCTCCTATACTGCGGCTGTTTAAGGCATTGGTGAGGCCTGGTTTGAAGTACTGTGTTCAGTTCTGGTCTCCAAATTATAGAAAGGATATAGATAAGGTGGAGAGGGTGCAGAGAAGGTTTACAAGGATGTTGCCTGGCTTACAGAATCTGGATTACAAGTAGAGATTAAGGAGACTGGGACTTTATTCATTGGAACATGGACAACTGAGAGGGGACTTGATAGAGGTATTTAAAATTATGAAAGGAATAGATAGACTAGACACAGACAGACTCTTTCCCCTGAGAGCAGTGGAGGTTGGAACAAGAAGGCATGAGTTAAGGGTAAGGGGGCAAAACTTTAGGAGAAATATTAGAGGATGCTTTTTCACTCAGCAAGTGGTGGCAGAATGGAATGATCTTCCAAAAGAGATAGTTGCGGTAGGATCCCTTCTGTCTTTTAAGAGAAGGTTAGATATGTACATGGAGGTGAGAGGGTTGGAGGGTTATGGGTGGAGAGCGAAAGGGTTGAGCTCGTGGAGTTGTTCAAATGAACCGGTGCGGACTCGAAGGGCCGACATGGCCTGTGTCCGTGCCGTAAATGGTTATATGGTTATATATTGGTACTGTACAATTTGGGGTTACACATTTAAGGTGTGGATGGAGCTTGGCTGATGGAGTAAATTACTTTAATTGGACTCTTTGAAGCAAAGATAAATAATAACTTTAATGTTTTCTTCCTGTGAATTAAGACATTCAAAGGAATTCTATTTCCCTACATTTGGTGGATTAAAACATCATTGTGTTAAAATGATGTTTAATTCTTTCAAAGGAGAGCTTATGAATTGGTCAAAAAGAAACGTCAAATAGGGTTGAAGTTGGTTACATCCAGGAAGAAAACATTAAAACAGACCTGCTCAACTTCAAAGGTGATTAGATTTAATTGGATACAACTGCTGTGCAGAAATCTGAGAAACAGTTCAACCCTTAAAAGTACACCTAGGCAAAAGAGATGCTTCAGGCAAGAGGGTGAGGCATATCCATGTGGGATGTCCTGCTGCCAAAGGGATCAAGAGAGTTGCCAGGGCTATTGTAAGAAGTGCACAGTGGGTAGTAGCTCCAGTGATCTCCTCCAGATGTGAGAATATTTGTGCAATGATATAACATCAAACTAAATCGTGCTTTACTCTGGTTTCACTTCAGATCGTATAAACCTTTCGCCTTTTGCTTTCACAATAGTCAGGGAAGGCTTCAGAAAACACTAATGCTGCAGATTAAATTGCTCTGAAATGGAGATGCACACACCTTTCACTTCATACTCCCCTTTCCTAGGCTATTTCTCCTCTCATGTCATTATTTATATTCCACCATCTCAGAATATTAGAAAATGGCACAGTTTAGTGTCTGTGATCTGCCAGCTGTTTCTATTGCTGCCATTCCATGCAATGTCTCATAATGCAGCAATTATTATGCATTTCCTGTCAACTGGCTCAAGGTCAACCTTAATTACTATTCTCAAAGAGATGGATGTTTTTCAAATAAAATGATTCATTTCACTGCAGAGGAGCTCATGATTGAGGATTAATGTGAATGATGTTACACATGCCTTGAAACGGAGGTGAAGAATGAGTCTGAACTTTAACCTGTCATTAATTCTGATCTTGGGAATCTTCTTTCCTGATTGGTCTGCTCTTACAATATTTATCATGGCAACCTCTGAGGGAGAAATGCTGCAGGAGACTTACATTCACATTGTGAGATGAAACACCTGCTCTCGCTCTCTCTCTCTCTCTCTCTCTCTCTCTCTCTCTCTCTCTCTCTCTCTCTCTCTCTCTCTGCTTTGTTCTGTGGGAGCCCTCCTTTGTGCGCATGGTTGGATCAGACAGAAAGTTGAGATAGAGTATTAAGGAAAGTGATTACTTGCATTGAAAAATTGAGGCACCACATTGATCACATCTAACTGTGGTGCTTCTGCTATTAACATTTCAGTGTATTTTTACCATTCTGTGCCATGAAATGGGCATTGATACAATTCTCACTCGGAGTTCTGTGTAAGTTGAGTAATTTGATCAGCAATTCATTCATGTGTGTTGAAGCTCCTCCATGCATAATGTGAGGGAATCTGAGTTGTTATGGGGATAAATTTTATGGGCATATGAGAACATCAATACACTTGTAGAAAGTGTGTGTTTGCCTCATGACTGAACTATTTCTGGACATATAAAGTCTAACCCAATAACATGATAAGTGTCAACAAACTAGAATTTCTTTAAGCTGCTTTGATAGACCTTAAGGTGAGTGTGAGTGATGGCAGTGATTGTAAGGTCAAGTTTATTATCATCTGATCGAATAAATAGAACCTGAGGAAACAGCATTCTTCTGTCCTCAGTGCAAAACATGCAGACACACAACCAGACATATTATACACACAGACAAACACTAAATTTGCAGGATAAATATTCATTTATACAAATAAAAATAAACAAATATTGTTTTGTGAATATGGGAGCCTCAAATAGTTTGTGAGCACAGTTCGTTTGGTCATTCAGCATTCTCGCTGTCTGTGGGAAGAAGCAATTTCTCAGTCTGGTGGTGCTGGCCCTGCTACTCCTGTTTCTCTTTCCCAACAGGAGTAACTGAAAGATTCTGTGTGCAGGGTGAAAGGGGTCCTCAATGATTTTGCGTGCCCTCTTCAGACAACTATTCCAGTAGATCACATCAATGCGGGGAGCTTTATATGGCTGAGACGAAGTACTATCCTCTACAATCTTTGTATTTGGCGTTGAATCTTGTGTCATGATAAACTTGGGGTAAGTCCACTGATGATGCATGGCTTTTGGTGACTTGCAAGGTTACTCAGCTACTCCATAAGGTAAGAGATACCATTTCTCAGATGGTTTTGAGCTGTAATTATAGTTTCCTGTTTGATTCTTCACTAGAAATTGCATTCCTTCCTATCCTGGCCTTTGCAAGCAGGAGTTCTTCCTGAAGTACCCATGTCACCAATGAATTGTCGTGCTTCCATCCCCCCAATACACACTGATTGCCCATTTTTCAATTTGTTAATTTGTCCCAGTAACAATGAAATGCCATTCTGTTTACAGAATCCTTGTTTCACAAAATATTTTGACTGAAATAGTTTTGGGGTTGTCTGCATTTTGTGGAACTATATAATAGGTTTTATCTGAACAATGATTGGGTCATTAGCGCTTCCAATAATTTTGGAATTGAATTGCAAATTTTTGGAACTCTAGAGATTGTTATTGAGTTAGGAATGTTGAAGTATTATGAGTAGAAAATACTGCAAGAATGGAGAGTCGATTAAAAAGGGTTAAGAATAGAAAATGCACATCACCTTCCTTTGGTTTCCTACATTCCACAGATTGTCTCTTGGTTTTCATATGGCATGTTGAAGTATTAGATTTTGGACAATTTCTGCAAAGGTGAATATAGGTACAAATGAGTAAAGCTCTACTTGCAAATGGTGTTAGCAAATCCCAGTACTCAATATTACGATGATGTGGTTTATTGTCCTTGCATGAATACAGATTTTTAAAAACTTTTTAAATTTAGAGATACAGCATGGTAACAGCTCTTCCAGCCCATGAGTCGCGCTACCCAAATACACCCATGTGACCAATTAAGCTACGAACCCCAAATGTCTTTGCAACATGGGAAGAATCTGGAGTATTTGGTGAAAACCAACACAGACATGCAGAGAACTACAAACGATATAGACAGTGGCAAATTCAAACCCAGGTTGCTAGCACTGTGCTAACCATTTCACTAACCATGCTGGCCACTACTCAAACCTTGCTGCCCACTCAATGAAGAGGCACTAACTTTCTGCAGCCAAACAGGTGCATATGATGCACCAAATACAATCGTATAAATTAAATTACCACAATATGCAAAGACAGAAATTAGATAATAAATAATAAATGATTGATAACTAAATATTTGCACTTGGAGTTGGTACAAGAAAAAAAAACTTGCATATCAATAGTGCTGACAGATATTTTGGTGATTCCAGAGTAGTCTATGATCAGGGTAGTATGGGCAGGTTCAATGGCTGATAGCCAATGGAAAAAAAGACTTCTTAAAATGTTTAGAAAGGGATAAGAATTTAACCTTGGGCAACATTTCAGATTTATTGTCAGAATACATATATGACATCACATACAACCTGAGGTTCTTTTCTTCTGTGGGCCTGGCAGACTTACCACTAATTGATAGTGCAAAAAAGTAAACTGTACACAGAGTAAACATGTAAACAAATAAAAGATAACAAATGCAAACAAATTGACTGTGCAATACAGAGAGAACAAAGGAAAATCCATAAAGTGCACAAGTAAGAGTCCTTAAACGAGTCTCTGAGTTTGTCGTTGAGAAGTCTGATGGAGGTGGGGTAACAGCTGTGCCTGAACCTGGTGATGTGAGTCTTGTGGCACCTATACCTCTTTACTGATGGCAGCAGTGAGAACAGAGCATGTGCTGCGTGGTGAGGGTCTTTGATGATTGCTACTGCCCTCTGACGGCAGCGTTCCTTGTAGATGTACTCAATAGTGGGGAGAGTTTTGCCTGTGATGTCCTGGGCTGTATCCACTACTTTTTGGAGGGCTTTACACTCAGGTGTATTAGTGTTCCCTTACCAGACTGTGATGAAACCGGTCAGAAGACTTTCCAGCACACCTTTGCCAGGGTTTCTGATATCATACGAAACCTCTGCAAACTCCTGAGGAAGTAAAGGCCTTGCCATGCTTTCTTCATGCCATTAGCTGTGTTGGGTCCAGGAAAGATCTTTTGAGATATTGATTCCCAAAAGCTTAAATTTGCTCATTCTCTCAATTTTGATTCCTCAACGATCACTGGATTGTATACCTCTGCCTTTTCTGAAGACAACATTCAGCTCATTAATTTTTGTCATCTTAGTGGAGACAAATTTGAACAGAAAGATAATGAATACAGGACTGAAGCATCTCCCATAGATATTTTTTCAATGGATGGGAGATTGGTGCCTATTTGCTGTCTAACCAAGATGCCACCCGATTTCCTGAAATCAAAGTAGAATAAATAATTTATTTCTGAACAAAGTTCTTTTTTGGACTCTCTGATACCGTGGTAGGCTGCAACTTTGTGAAAATCTGCTGCAGATGATTGGAATGTTTTAGTGGTGAGGAGGCTGAGAATCAATGAGACCTTGACTTGCACTGAATTAGCACCCCAGGATCAAGATCATTGCTGAAGGTCATCCCACAGAATACAACTTGCACATTGTCTGAGAGTATGGAGAAATATGGCATGGAGATAGACATTTTGACCAATTGAGTCTGCACCAGCCATTAATCATCCACTTTGATTTGTACTAATCCTGCTCTAGTCCAATTTATCTTTGCACATTTCCATCAATTCCTCCAGATTCTACACTCACCTATACATTGGAGCCAATTTGCAGTGGTCAGTTAACCTACCAATCAGCATGTCTTTGAGATATGGGGAGAAGCCAGGGCACGTGGGGGAAAAACCAATAATGGGAGTACAAACAAGCTACTCGCAGATGGACTGGATCACTAGGAGGCAACAGCTCTACCATGTGACTTTTCATCATGAATGCTCCAGGTAGGACTTGGCTGTCTCTGAAAACTATCTGTGATTAGGATAATCTTGTCCTGAGGTTTATGACAACTTAATGGACATCATGACCATGACAACATTGGCAGTAATGGAATACTGCCATTGAATGAGAGTCGCAGATGTTCCATTTTTGAGAAAACATTCACTGGCAGTTGTATTGGAGGATTTAAACCATGTTTTTTTTGCTCCTGCAAGGCTGAGAATCAGTAACCTGCTTCAGACTCAGCAGACATAAGCTAAGTTCCACCATGGGGCCCTGAGATGCAGTTATCTGACAAAAAGACATCTGTGTACCAAGAACATTTAATCTTCCTGCTTGTTTTGGTCAGTCTTTCAGGCAGAGACCTAACCTTGATGCAAAATAAACCATTGTATTCAAAATGATAAGCTGAAAGTTGTGTTATTCGATAGAAGCCTAGGCATGCTAGCTTGCTCGCTTATCTTTCTGTGCTGGAAATAGGTGCTTGGGTAAGCAGTTTTTGGGTAATATAAGCCATGGTCCCGCTGCTGAAGTTTGAGACTCTCTGAGAGGTGGCAACATCTCTCAACAAGAAGAAGAACTTCTAGAGTCCAGCTAACGTCCCGGTGGAGGGAGGTGGAGAAGCTGCTACCGGCGCCCTGACAACCTACTACAAGTGTGCAGGCGTTCCCTCGCCTCGGCAGTTGGGACCAGTCCAGGTGTTGATAAGTATAATTGGGACGGATTTGCAATATTGTAGTTTGATATCAGCTTTAGAATTTGTAATAAAGATTTGTATAAACTGAAGTGCTCTCGGGGTGTGTGTCTATTTTCTTTCGGTAGCTCAAACACTGTGACCAATCTAAAACTAACAAAGTGAGAGGAACAAGTTTACCCAGAACAGCAGTCTAAGGATAAACTTTGGACAGTCCCTCAGCAGATTGTAGTCAGTTCCATAAGTGCCTACTCGAGTCTCTCCATTTTGGCAAGAAAACCAAAAAACTAAAGTTGTCAGGTCCTTATTCAGGAGATATAGTGATGAGGTTTTGAATTTAGAGTGGGTATTAAATGAATAGTGTGGTAATTTGCTTCATTGCCTCAGGCACCCTGCAAATCTCTAATTGTCAGCTATAGTCGTGCATGCAAACCCTTTGCTGAACCCATTCATCTTCTGCTTTAACTCAGTTGGGGAAACCATATTTTTTGAGCAGGTCTATAGATAACTTCCTAATAACGCCCTCATGTTTCTGTGCTTTATTCTGACCTCGTATTTCTTTGAATTACATTGAATTTTAATAGTTTTTAGAAGCATCATTATGTACCCATGACTCTGCGGCCAGGCACAATTCCTTTACAAAAGATTTATTGAGTTTAACATATAAATTTGCTTACAAAATATTAAGGAAAATGCATAACAAGTCATCTCATAGACATAACAAGTACAAAAAAATGGATGGATCTATATTAGACAGTTCCTTAATCCACATGAGAAACAAGTTATTGAATCTATGATAACCATGTTGAAATCCATGTTTGCCAAATTAAGCAAAATAAAAGAAATAATAAAAAATATAAAAACTCTAAAAATTAAATCTAATCTACCGCCTTCCTCTAATCAAGGTAACTTTTGTAAAAGGAAAGGGAAATTGTGGATCAGATTGAGACCTCCAGAAAATCTCCAGTACATTCAAAATTCTTAATGCTTCCAATCATGATAATATTCTATGAATGGGCCCCACATCTTTACAAATTGAAACTTTCTATCTTAAATGTTGTATCTAATTGTCTCCAAGATTAAGTAGGACATTCCATCATATAAACCACTGAGCTTGGATAGCTGAAGAATCATCTTTCCATTTCAATAAAATTGCTCATCTTGCTATCAGCCTGGTAAAGACTAAAACTTTCTCCTGAGTTGCAGACAGAAGTATATCTGGTTCATGTGAAAAATCAAACAAAGTAATTAACAGAAAGTTTGAAAAATGTCTTTCCAAAATCTCTCTAAATTTTGGCATTCCCAAAACATATGGATCAGTGAAGCTTCAAAAATTTTACATTTCTCACACAGTGGATCAATATATGCATTAAAAAAAACAACATAATTTAGGTTTGGACATACAAGTTCTGTGTACCACCTTAAATTGTAATAAGCAGTGCCTTGCACAGAATGAGGAATCATTAATCAAAATGAGAGTAGAGTACCAATCTTCATCTGAAAACATCGTTCAAATCTCGTTCCCAATTGTTCTTAATCCCAGCTATTGAAGCTGATCTTAAATTCAATAAATCATTATAAATATGATATTAATGCACTGTGAGTTTAAAAAATAAATAGAGAATATTAGTATTTGAGATTTGAGGAAAATCAGAAAGCTTGGACTGAACAAACAGTCTAAATCTCTAAAAATAATCTGTTAAAAAGATTAAAATTGGCTGATAATTGTTCAAAAGACACAAAGTTATCTCAATTAAAAAGATCCTTATAACTTTGGATACCTGATCTATTTTTTTTTCTTTGGCTTGGCTTCGCGGACGAAGATTTATGGAGGGGTAATGTCCATGTCAGCTGCAGGCTCGTTTGTGGCTGACCAGTCCAATGCGGGACAGGCAGACACGGTTGCAGCGGTTGGAAGGGAAAATTGGTGGGTTGGGGTTGGGTGTTGGGTTTTTCCTCTTTTGCGGTCTTCTTCAAAGGAGGATGCTGCCCGCTGAACTGTGAGGCGCCAAGATGCACGGTTTGAGGCGATATCAGCCCACTGGCGGTGGTCAATATGCCAGGCACCAAGAGATTTCTTTAGGCATCCTTGTACCTCTTCTTTGGTGCACCTCTGTCTCGGTGGCCAGTGGAGAGCTCGCCATATAACACGATCTTGGGAAAGCGATGGTCCTCCATTCTGGAGACATGACCTACGCAGCGCAGTGGATCTTCAGCAGCGTAGATTCGATGCTGTCGGTCTCTGCCATCTTGAGTACTTCGATGTTGGTGATGAAGTTGCTCCAATGAATGTTGAGGATGGAGCGGAGACAACGCTGGTGGAAGCGTTCTAGGTGATGCCTGTAGAGGACCCATGATTCAGAGCCGAACAGGAGTGTGGGTATGACAACGGCTCTGTATACGCTAATCTTTGTGAGGTTTTTCTGTTGGTTGTTTTTCCAGACTCTTTTGTGTAGTCTTCCAAAGGCGCTATTTTCCCGGGCGAGTCTGTTGTCTATCTCGTTGTCGATCCTTGCATCAGATTAAATGGTGCAGCCGAGATAGGTAAACTGGTTGACTGTTTTGAGTTTTGTGTGCCCGATGGAGATGTGGGGGGGGGGGGGGGGCTGGTAGTCATGGTGGGGAACTGGCTGATGGTGAACCTCAGTTTTCTTCAGGCTGACTTCCAGACCAAACATTTTGGCAGTTTCCGCAAAACAGGACGTCAAGCGCTGAAGAGCTGGCTCTGAATGGGCAACTAAAGCGGCATCGTCTGCAAAGAGTAGTTCACAGACAAGTTGCTCTTGATTCTTGGTGTGAGCTTGCAGGTGCCTCAGATTGAAGAGACTGCCATCCGTGCAGTGCCGGATGTAAACAGCTTCTTCATTGTTGAGGTCTTTCATGGCTTTTCTATACCATTCCTTGAAACCTATGTCCAGCAGAGACACCTGAAAAAGATGATCATCTATAATGGGACTAGCCAGAGAAAAAATATTAAACCTTAAGAATTGTCTAAATTTATCCCATATTCTCAACCTATTACACATTAATGGATTGTGTGTCAATTTAGAAAAGGAAAATCGTAAAAAAAATCCTAAAATTGCCAACATAGAAGTTTTTACCCTAGAGGGGTGATTCACTGACTTATCCAAATGTAATAATAAAAGCAAATTACATATATTAATTGCCCAATGATAGAATGTAAAATCTGTAAGTGATAATCTTCCATTACTTGTAATCTTTTGAAGATGGGCTTTATTCTTATTCTTAATAATAATGGTGTAAGGAATAATTTGTCCACTTAAATATACTTTCATTGAGTCTTAATATACTTAAATATACTTTCATTGGATATCATTAGGGAGAAGTTAGTAGAAAACAAAAACTGTTTGTTTTTACATGAAATTTAAACATTCTTTATCTGCCAGGAGAGTACTATTAAATCTCCAATGCCTTTTTGTGAACAGAATGTCATAAAAAATATCCAAGACATGATGTCTGGGATAAGCTTAACGTTTCCTTAGTACTCACATGATTTGTTCATGGATATTAATTGATTGTCAATTAAAAAGGTATAAAAATGGTGCATATTAGATTTTTAAAAAATAATATTCTCTGCTGGTAGGATTGAAAAAGCATCAAACATCTGTAATACCAAAATTTGGAAGAAGGGAATGTATTACAGCTGCAGATTTAGACAGAGATGCTAATCTAGAAGAAGTATGGTCTAAAAACATATCCAAACAGCAATTAAAAATCACAACCCAAAATTCAACGAGTTATTAATTTAAATCGGGTAAAACTGAAAAGAATTTTTCAAAAAATGCTGGTTCATCAATATTTGGAGCATAGACATTAGCCAATACTGTCAATCTATTATATAATTTCCATGTAAGAATAATAAAATACCATTGCTTATCCAATATGCTGCAATGAAGAACAAATGGGATATTTTGATTAATTAATATCTAAATTCCTCTAACTTTAACATCAGGAGTGAAAAATTTTCCCTTCCATCTAAATATTAATCTGTCCTTATTGGCATTTCTAATATGAGTTTCAAGAAAAAAAATCAATATATGCTTTTAACTGTCTAAGATGTGCCATTACTCTACGCCAGTGGTTCCCAACCTTTTTCTTCTAACTCACATACCCCTTTAAGTATTCTCTATGTAATTGGTGCTCTGTGATTAGTAAGGGATTGCTTTAGGTGGTATGTGAGTGGGAAGGGAAGGTTGAGAACCACTGCTCAAGATCCAATTGTTCCCAAAATTTTTTGCTTGAGAAAAAATTGTCATTGGCCCATTTCCTTTGGAGTTATGAAACCGTGCACATAACAAGTCAATTAGGCATGACTAAAACAGTGGTTTTCAAATTTATTTCTTTCTACCCACATCCCACCTTAAGCAATCCCTTTCTAATCACAAAGCACCTATAGCATAGGGAATACATAAAGAGAAAGGTTGGGAACCACAGCTCTATGCCCTTTAATTGTCCCATTCAAACCTTTAACATTCCATGAAACTATATTAGTTAGAGTAATCGTCTGATTAATCAATTAATTAAATTGCAAATGAGCAAATGCCTCAGTCATCCTCATCCAGCTCTAGAGGCCACCACTTCCATTCTAAACTGAAAAATAAAGTAAAGAAAACATAAGATATCAGTAACCTTGCTAACCTTACTAATTCCCTAATAAACATTCCTCCCCTGCAGTCCACCCCATTCTGAAGATCTGTAACCAGTTGAAATCTGCTCTTAAAAAAAATCCCAGAATGCTTCTCTTGTTGATATTGATGCTTCCTTAAAACCAACAACAAAAAGATTATTTTAAAAGCAAAGGATATTTAAAACTCCACTTCAAAATAAATTATTTTAAAAATGAAGGATTTCTATCAAATACAAGACCCAACTAGTCAACAAGTATATTTCCCAAATCCATACATATACAATGCCAAAATTTAACAAAAACAATATTCATATGTTCTTGGTAATTTACTTGATCTAATCAATCCTTAGTAAAATATAATATTCTTGTATTGAACGAAGAGAGATCAGTATCTAAAAAGGATCCCATGTGTAGAGAAATTCAGTGCAAGTGCACAATCAATTTCTCCACATACAAATTATAAATTACATATGCATCTTCACATAAAACCACCATTATTCAATAAAACACTTCATTAATAACATATCCCACATTATAATAATTTTACAGATTCATTCAGTTTAAATAGATTGATGAAAATATATTTCATATTTACATATTAAAACTTTGTTCAAGCCTACATAATCAAATGGAATTCAGTGTCTAAAAAATAAATTCCTAACAGGCACAATTTTAATGCCATCTACAAGTTTTCCCATGATACCTCAGTTGTCAGCAGAAACGGCAATGAGGAGGCATACAGGAAGGAGATAGTTGAGCTCGTTGAATGGTGTAATGACAACAAATTTGTGCTCAATGTCACCAAAACCAAGTAGATGATTATGGACTTCAGAAGGAAGTCAGGGGAACACATCGAGCCCTCATCGAGGGCTCAGTAGTGGAGAGGATCAAGAACTTCAAATTCCTGAGTGTCAACATCTTCAAGGATCTGTCCTGGAGCCTCCAGATTGATGCAATCACAAAGAAGGCTCGCCCGTGACTATATTTTGTGAGGTGTCTGAGGAGATTCAGTATGTCACTGAAAACTCTTGAAAACTTCTACAGGCATATCATGGAGAACATTCTAGCTGTTTGCATCACTACCTGTATGAAGACTCCAACTCAGGCCAAGAATAAACTCCAGAGGGTTCTAAACTTGGCCTGCGACGTCTCAGGCACCAGACTTGATTCCAGCGAGGACATCTACATGAGGCGGTGTCTTAAAAAAAGTCTCTATCCTCAAAGACCACCACCACCACCACCCAGGATATGCCCTCTTCATTCTGCTACCATCGGGAAATAGGTACAGGAGTTTAAAGATGAGCACTCAACAGCACAAGGGCAGCTTCTTCTCCACTGCCATCAGAGTCCTGAATAATCAAAGACGCTGCCTTACTTTTTGTGCCCTATTATTTTATTTTTTAAAATATTATTATTGTAAGAAGGCCATAATATGAACGTTTACTCTATGAGGCTGCCGCAAAACATCAAATTTCATGACCTGTTCGTGACAATAAATTCTGTTTCTGATATGTGATTATTATTTCTTGTGTATTGTGTTTGTATGTGTGTGCACCATAGTCTGGAGAAACTGTTTTCTCTCCTTGTAAATGTTCAGGCAGATGATTTTCAACTTGAACTTGAACACTGCTGCCGGTACAAATCAAAATTCTCAAGTTACTCTGTTCTACAAAATACCAGACTTCTGTTCCAATTACACTCAGGAACATAGGCTGATAGTATCTTAAGGAAAGCAATGGTTCATTTAGCTCCACCAGCTTGCTCCATTTGATCTGCGACCTAATTCCATTTATCTGTCAATGCCCCATTTCCTGTCATACCTTTGGTTAACGTAAATCTGTCACATCAGATCTAAAATTAACAATTAAACAAGTAATTTCTTCAAAATTTCCACCACTATTTATGAGCAGAAGCTCTTCATAACTTCATTTCTGAAGGGCTTTGACTTTTGATCAATGCTACCTGATATTTGAATTCTAAACTAGTGGAACTTTGCATTGTACTGATCTTTGCTTACAACCATCAATTGGATAGCATTATTTTGTGTGCAGAAAACATTAGCTTCAGATGATATTTATTCAAAGATTAATTCGTTCTGCCTAGTCCACCATCCTTATTCCTGCTAGTATGTCAGATCTTCTAAATTTAAAAAAAATTATATATATATTTTTTTAAATTTAGACATTTCAGCCCATGAGTTCATGCCACACAATTTACACCCAATTAACCTACAGCCCCAGTATGTTTTGGATGGTGGGAGGAAACCTGAGCCCCAGGGGAAAACTCAGCAGATAACCCACGCAGACACAGTGTGGTGATATGTTTGAAACATTCTGTGTAGTTATTGTTGGTTATTGTATATATGGAGTTGGCCCACCCACTGATGACTCATACCCTATGACTCCTCCCCTGTGGTCTTGGGTCATAAAGGTCGAGCCACCTCTCCCTTCCCTCCATTTCTATACCTGGATCCGGGCCAGCAAGGTTCTTCTGTATATTAAAGCCTATCGTTCCCTCAGCCTAGTCTTGGTGGTTACTGATAGTGCCCTACTCACAGGGAAAATGTACAAACTCCTTATTACAGACAGTGAGATTTCAACCCTGGTGCTGTAAAGGGGTTGCACTAACCAATGCGACAACTGTGCTGCCACCTCAATAAAATGGCAGGTGATGGGAATTAAAAATTAATAAAAAGAAGCTTAAGTTAACATTTCAAGTTGAAGCCTCTGTAACAGAAGCAGGAAGAAGAAAAAATAAGTTATTGTGGTGCTGCAAGAAGGGTGGAAAAGCATGGACAGGGCAAAGAGGGTGAGGCCAGACTTATCTTGGTGATAAATTGTCATCAAGGTTTATAGTTTAATGGGGATAATTAATGAGAAAGTTTATGCTGCTTCATTCATAAGAGCCATGAAATGAGGACAGAAAATGAGAATGCAAACAGGTTTTGTGAAATATTGGAATTCAGGACATGCCCAGCAGGTAGAACTGTGCTAAAGCTAAAGGTTGCCAATATTACAAAAGGATGACCTTGACCAGTCTGGTACAGACAGAGAAAACAAGTTACCTGAAGTTGTGAGATTTGATTTTGAGCTGCATAGAACATGCAGACAAGAGATCAGGTGTTGCTTCTCAAGCTTGAGTGAGGCTCACAAGAACAGTACAGAGGATATGTACAAGATAGGTCAGAGTGGGAGAGTAATGGAGAACTGAGGTGGCACTTCAACAATCTGTACATCTGAGAAGGGAATTACATTCCCCCTTTTCAGCATTCCTTCTGAGCTTGGAAGTAAAGAAAACTTTCTGAATAAATCCTTGAAGGACCTTGATGTTTCAGGCTGGTGGCATTGGATGCCATTACAATGGAGATCCAGAAGTCCTTCTGCATGTTGATAGGTTGATGTAGCCAAAGCAAATCAGTACTGTTACGAGCCCAGAGGACCCCAAAACCCAGCAGCAATAGATAGTCACCAAGACAAATGGTTACTTAATCAAAAGTTGCTTTTAATTATCTTTAAACATGGAAACAGAATCACACTTTAACTTATCACTATTAACTTTCTTTACCTAACTTAACCCCCTTTCAGTTCTAAGCACTGTGTGTAAGTTCAGGAAAGTTCTTTGGTTCACAGTCCAATCTCACTTCTCATTCCTACAAGTTCACTGGTTGCAGGGAATTCTTATACTGTGCACAGAATTTAACATGTATGAAGTTCACCAGGCTTTGGTTCTCGAAAGGTAAATGGTTACCATTCAGGAAGGTTCTTGTTGATTTTCAGAGAGAGATGCGTTGTTCCAGGACATCCACAACTGAGGTACTTCCATCAGTTACCTCAGTGTCTTGCTGACAGAACTTTCCCCATTAGGATTCTCCAGATGATAACCTCTTTCTTTCAGGTCACCACAGAGTTCTTTTCTGTTTCCCTTATTCCAAGTGAAACATTAGACAGCCAGTCCTCTCCTCTTGCATGAACCACAAGGGCTGTGACTAGGCCATCTTCCACACTGAGGCTTCTTGTCAGCTTTTCCTATTTCAGTTCCAGCTGCTCTTGCTGGCTGAAACACAGTCAAGTGATCTCTGCTTCTCTCTCACACACTCTGAGACTGAAGGTGCTTTCAGGTGGCCAGAATACCCAAATGTAAAGCCATCTAAAGTACCTGAATGCAGCTGTCGAGAGGCCACCTGAAAGTGGAGAACCCGGCACTGAGGAGCACTTACCTAACCCTCCTTGGGGAGGTATATTTTCTGGCTTGGAGTGCTCCCCCTAGATACTTGAAAGCAGGCAAAGTGGCTAGCAGCTTTCAGGTGCCTAGTAGTGGCCGGGCTGTTGACAATCAGCTGGCGACCCGCTGACAGCCACCCTCCCCACTGCTGACACCTACCCTCCCCGCTGCCGACTCCTACCCTCCCCACTGCCTGACAGCACCCCAGCATGGGACTATGGGGCTAGAGTGGCTGGTGTGGGACTATAGGACTGGGGCAGCTGGTGCAGGACTTTGGACCACTGTCATCCGCACCAGCCACTCCAGTCCTGTAGTCTCACTCCAGCCACAATTTGGTGTCGGTTTATAGAGAATGAGGAATGCTTGTTAGTTGCAGTTAATCTTTCATATTGATTTTTGCATTTTGGAGAGAGTTCAACACGAGCATCTCTCAACCTTTGTTTCCTTAAACCTGATAAACCGAACCCCGCAGAAATTCTGTCATAAATTATCATTGTTCAAGAGTAAAAGATACATCAATAGGGAGCAACGTGCAGAGATATTGTCCTCGCAAAAACAACCAACAACTGTTTTGTGGACGGCAATTAAAGTTTATTTCTTTTCCATTATTTTCATGTAGTGCTGCTACTAGATGCTCTATAAACAAGCTGTGACTATGGCCACAGTCCACAGGAGCTGCGTTCGCTCAGATGTGGCTCTTCTTCAGCCGGTACATTCAGGTGACAGAAAGGTGTCTTTTCTGCGGCCACCTGAACATCCCAGCTGCACTCCCCCAGCCACATCTGCTGGCACATTATATGCATCTGAACACCCGAAAGCAACTTGAGAGAAAGCCTGTTTGTCTCTTTCTGCTTGCAAAACCAAATGACCCTCTTACAACAGTAAATTTCTCCTGCAGACAATAGAAGCTCCAGCCTGCTCATTCATCTGTTGCCTTGATAAACAATAATCCATTAGTGACATCTCTGGAGCACTCTTCAAAGCTCTTGCAGAAAGGTGTGAGAAGCCACTATGTTTCCAGTATTTCAAATAAGATGTGTTTTAAAGTGTTTTCATGTGACCTACTCTAACAAACCTTTACCAATTTATCTCCCAAAAATATTTCTATATACTCTGTCACAGTACCAATTGCAACTGTTATTTTTTATACAATATGTAATAAAAGCTATATAACATGCTTGAAGCAGGCCTAATTTCAGTTTAAGATAAAATAAATTGACACATTAGCAAACAATAGGCATTGTAACCTGGCTCTCTTAAAGTGAGCAGGATACAACCTAATGGGAAAAAGACATTGTATCCATTGAGCTGGCACCAGCCTCAGTAGTTTTGACTAGGAGTGTACACCATGCTATAATTAGAAGAACCAATTTGGTTAGTCTTCCACTGATGTTAGATCGAGGATCACCAGTAATTTAAATTTTAAACTTCGATATTCAGATTAGTAATGGCACACAATTACACGCAATTGACCTACACCGCTGGTATGCTTTGAAAATTGGGAGAAATCCTTAGCAGATATGGGGAGAACATACAAACCCCTTACAGATAGTGCTGGATTTGTGCCCAGGTTGCTGGCACTGTAACAATGTTGTGCTAACCCTGAAGCCCATTTACTAAATTAGATTTACATGCTTAAGGAGTAAAATAATAATGGCTATTTTATAATTGTTTGTAGCATTTATCCACATTCCAAATCTATCATTTTGCTTCCACAAGACAGTCTGAAAGTTTTAATTTAAATTTCATTGGAACTTAATTTCTTTACAACATTAGATATTCTTGTCCATCTTGTGCCAGACTGTCATTTTTGCAGAAATGATAAGTTTGCAGTGGAATTGTCACCATAGAAATCTGTTTTCTTAAATGGCATGACAGTAATTTAGATAGTTTACATTTTACTGAAATGTGCTTTGACATGGTTGATAGAATATTTAGTGACTTACATACAATTACTATAAATTGCTTGAGTGTACCAATAAAAATGATCCACTAATTAATAAAGAAAAAATCAAAGGAGTATCACATCTACTTACAATAGTAATCGCATCCCAGTTTATACATGTATAAACTTGATATTTTGTAGATTATCCAACTTATTTAAGATGCATTGCAGAACTTCTCTGTTTAATTGAAATTGAATATAACATTTTCAATGCATTATACAAAACATTCTACGTTTAAGCAATGGTTTCAATAATTTAATTCTTAAATTGCTTATATAATTGGAGAAGGCCAATGGAATTGCCCTAAAATTGTCCCGTTCATATGCTTATTTGCATTGAAACTTAAAATACTAAAGTGGCAGAAATGTATTGTAATGTAATTGATTGAAAGTTTGATCAACTTGAGCTGTGACATGACTTTGCATATGTTTTTCCGACCAGTTGAGTTGGGGGGTGGGAGTATATGTTTGTGGTCATTGGGAGTTAGTGATCCTCCTGACCACTAGAGGAGTCAGATATGTTTCACCTTGGGTTAGATGAAAAATGGATGTCTCACAAGGTTGTGATTTGTTAATAAAATATAGTTAATACAAAAGAACCCAAGTTTCTTTATTACAATAAAATAAACATCACATGGAACCAGGAGTGGGCATCAGCAGGAGATATGGAAAATGTGAAGCCTTCTGATGCTGTGAATTAGACCGGAAATGTCGAGCATGAGTGGTGGTTGTTCACACAGTGATTCATGATATATCTTCAAGCCATTCGACTCAATAGCAAATTAAATACATGGAAGATTGCCCTGCTACTTACTGAGGTTGGACCTCAAGCACTAGATGTTTTCAACACATTTTTTTTTGCCAAGGAACATAACCAGGACAAGTTCATCAAGGTTATCAAGATTTTTGATGAACACTGCTCACCAAAGAAAAGTGAAATGTTCGAGAGGTACGTGTTTCACTTGTGCATGCAGCTGCGGGCAGAGAGATTTGATACTTTTTTTAATGGACTGGAAATTGAAGGCAAGAACAAACAATTTTGGATTGCTACAAGATTCAATGATCCGTGATCAAATTGTGTTCAGAGTTATTGACAAGAAAGTGAGAGAGATCTTGCTATGAGCTGGAGCTGTGAAGAAATGCCATGACAGTGAATTAGCTCTGCAGCAGGTGGAAGAGTTCGATGAGAGTGCAAGAGCTGGCAAAAATATGTTTGGACACACACATAAACAGAGAACAAGACATAAGAAACAACAACAAGTTGGAGAGATATTCATTGGAAATGATGTGGTACTTAACATGTAGCAAAACTATGCCCAGCCTATGGAAAAGTCTGCACAAGCACAAAGGTCCGAATCACTTTGCAAAGCAATATTTTTCCAAAGGGAAACAAACAGAAGTGTAAGTGTGCACACCATAGTAGAAACTGCCCTCAGTGATACTTTTTACATGGGCATGGTAGTGCAGGAAGGTTTCAAACCAACAGACACTGAACAGCCAAGTGTGAAATGAGTTGAGCAGGACAAGTGCAAATGGAGCAAATATTCCTTTCAAGCTGGACATGGGGGAAAAGGCTAATTTGATCTGTGAGTACAACATCAGAGCAATGAAGATAAAGCCACACATTCATCCAAATTCAGTTCAGCTCAAGGCCTACAATGGACAGCACATTGACGTGAAAGGCACATGTGGACTCAAGATGAAAGTTAAAGATAAAGAACACCACCACATCTTGTTTGCAGTAGTCCCAGGTGAACAAGAATCACTGCTTGATGACAAAGCACGTCAAAACTTAGGCCTAGTCAAGCGGGTGTATGGCATTAATAACAGCAATGTACAGAACAGCATAGAGAAAATACTGGATTAATTTTCAAATATCTTCAAAGGGTTTGGTGTCCTACCATTCAGTTATCTTTCTTTGGCTTGGCTTCGCGGATGAAGATTTATGGAGGGGTAATGTCCACGTCAGCTGCAGGCTCGTTTGTGGCTGACAAGTCCGATGCGGGACAGGCAGACACGGTTGCAGAGGTTGCAAGGGAAAATTGGTTGGTTGGGGTTGGATGTTGGGTTTTTCCTCCTTTGTCTTTTGTCAGTGAGGTGGGCTCTGTGGTCTTCTTCAAAGGAGGTTGCTGCCCGCCGAACTGTGAGGCGCCAAGATGCACGGTTTGAGGCGATATCAGCCCACTGGCGGTGGTCAATGTGATACATTTAAAGGAGGATGCATAGCCAATAGTGCAGGCCCCAAGGTGTGTTCCAGCACCACTAAAAGAAAAGCTCAAGTAGGAACTTGACTGAATTATGTCACTAGGGGTCATAAAGAAAGTGAAGGAGCCCACAGAATCGGTGAATTAAATGGTATATGTCGGAAAGAAGAATGGTGACTTAGACGTGTGAATGGACCCAAATGACCTGAATACAACTATAAAGAGGTAACATTATCAGATTCCAACAAGGTATGAAATTACATGGGTTGGTGGGTGCAAATTGTTTCACTAAATTAGAAGCATCCCAGGACTTCTGGCAATTAAAACCTCATGAAGATAGTACAATACACTGTACATTCAATACACCATTTGGCTGACACTCCTGTTTAAGGATGTCTTTTGGAATTTCCTCAGCACCTGAAGTGTTCCACAGGACAGTGGAGCACATCAAACAGTAAAGCAGAGAAAGGAGTTCTCATAGTTAAACAGCTGCTCAGGAAGCACAAGCCAGTGGCCCAGATCCTTATCTAGCTCTGTTGAGTTACTGAATTTCACCATTTGAATATGGCATGTTGCCCGCTGAGCTGTTGATGAAACATAATCTACGCACCATACTTCCGTACTCTGCAGACCCAAACAAGAACAGAATTGTCAAATGGAAACACAAGTGTCTGCAAAGGAGACAAAAAACAAACTATAATAAGTCAGCAAGGAGCTTAGGGCTACTGGCACAACACAACACAGTGAGATTTAGAGATTCCAACACTTAGGAAAAGATGGCCACTGTTCTGGAAGAAATAAATCCAACATCCTACACTGTCAGAACAGAGGATGATCAAATGTTGAGGAGGAATTAAAAGAGCCTGCTGAAAATGCAAGTGGCATTGTAAGAACAGGCAAATGCAGAAGATGCAGCATTCACAGCAACAGAAGGAACACCCCCAGTGCTAGACAGTAGTGGACTAGCAGAGCCGACACAAGCACCTGTGCTGAGAAGATCCACAAAGCATCTGACAGGCTGAATCTCTAAAAGAAAAAGAACTGCACAGTAAAAAAGTTTGTGATGCAGATTTTTGTGTTTCTGTTTAACTTTAAATTGAAATGAATAATCTATAACTGTGAAATGTTGCAAGATTGAACATCTTAAGGAAAGGGGATGTGGTGATTGGGTGGTGGGGGGGGGGGTTTAGTGATCCTCATGAGCACTAGCGGGAGTTAGAGACTGATAGGTTCCACTTCAGATTAGATGTAAAATGGATGTCCCATGACGTCAAGCGTTATTAATAAAATATAATTCAGGCTTCTTTTTTACAATGAAGGAAACATCGCAAAGTTAACACTATATTTATGGCAAAAAAACAATCATTGATTTGAACACAGACATTAGTAACTGCCACTTCCAGCAAAGGAAAATATTGGTTTATTTATATTCCTTTATGGCAATTCACCCAAATGTTTTCTTAGCTCTACACATTTCATCTGTCAACATGAATCATCAGATAATTGTTTCAGTCTCTATGGTCTTGGTAAACTATTAATTCAGATTTTCCTTTCCCTAGATTTTCTAATTTTATTACAAAACAGATTTTCTTCACCTTACATCTTTATCTCTATCAACACTATTTTTATTTTGTTCACTGTAACTGTCTTCCTTTCACCATCGCCAACACCTCTCTCTGAACTTCCATCACCAAAAAAACTTCTATATCTCCTTCTTCTTTCTTGAAATGGAATCCAACTACAAAGGAATACAAAATCATGAGAGGAATAGATTAGGTGAACACAGAGAATCTTTTGCCCGGAGTAACTAGAGGACACAGATTTAAGGTGAGAGGAAGAGATTTAACTGGAACTGGAGGGGTAACATTTTTATGCATGGAACGGGCTAGCAGTGGAAACTTTTGTGGTGCCAACTTCTGTTTTTGATCTGAACTGATGACTATGCATTCAGTTTCCTCCTTTGCTATTCTTCTTATGCTCCATCTCTGACTCTTCCCTCTTCTTCCTCAGTTACTCTGCCAATATTTATGAAGGCAGACTTCCCAACTCATGCTGTTTTATGTGTTCTCTAAATTCTACTTCTTATTTAGCATACTGTCTTTGCTTTTCTTCATGCATCCTTCAGTGCATTAAAGACAACAACCACTGTTGAAATAACTCCAGTGATGTATTACAGAATTGTTATTGCACAAAGGGGAGAAACATCACTCTCTGCAGGTTTATCTCCATATCATCCAATACCTTAATCTGGATGGTATTGTCTCATTGCTGCTGGGTTTAAATGCTGGAAATCCCTCCCCCACAGCACAGTAGAAGCACCTTCACCAAAAGAACTGGAGCAATCCACTAAAAGGCTCACCATTACCAGCTCAAGGGCAATCAAGGATGTGTAATAAATGTTGGCCTTCACAGTGATGCCACATTCTGTGAAGAATGAATAAATAAAAAATAAAATGCTGGACCCTATTCTTCTGTGCTTTCTCCATGGTCCAGGAATTATTTTATCTCACTTTTATATACAACTGCCTTTTGAAAGGCTGATTTTTTTTCCTACTAGTTCTTCAGACCACGTGTTCCAGATTATAATAATTTTGTATAGAGCGGGATTTTAAAATGAATTGTGACTACATTAATTCTGTGTCTTACATTTCTCTGAAGATGGTCCTCAACATGGAAAAGTTGTGAATTTTACTTTAACATTCCATCTTTACTATGCATTATCCATGGTCTGTTGGAGGCTTTTGTTCCTCTCTCATCATTTGTCTCATTCAGTCATTTTTCCTGTCCTCCTTATTGACAGCTCCTCTCCTTTCTTTAGTTCCTGTTTCATTTTCCATGTTCTCGAATGACTTTGAAAACTTCCTGGGATTAACAATATCAGGGGGATTTTTAACAATAGGAACTCAAATATAATTCTTGACTAACTTTAATGAAGAATAGAAGTGGATTATATTTAAAATTACCTTTGCATCCAATTTTGAAAGCAACCTAACCAGAAATATGTCCTTATTTTGACTTTGTTGTCCTCCTTGTTTGAACAGCAATATAACATCTGATATTATGAACTGCCAATTTTTATAGTATACTTCAAGAGTATTTTACAACTAGTATAGTATGTTTGCAAAGCCGTCACAATTAATGTAAGAGCCAAAGCAATCAGTTTGCACAAATGTAACTTGGGAAATACTGGTTAGATAACTAACTAGTGATAGAAGTGTTTGTTGAAGTTTGCATTTCCGATTCAGATTTCAGATTTATTGTCAGAGTACAGACATAACATTATATACAACACTGAAATTCTTTTTTTTTCCTGCAGGCAAGGCTGAATTAACACTAATTGGTAATACAAAAAAAACTGCTCAATGTACACATGTAAACTAATATAAACAAACTGACTGCAATACAGAGAGAAGAAAAATCAATAAAGTGCAAAATACGAGTCTTTAAATGAGTCCCTGATGGAGTTTGTTGTTGAGGAGTCTGATGATAGAAGGGTTTCAGCTGAACCTGGTGATGCATGTTGTGGCATCTAAATCTCTTTCCAGTGATGTGTGCTGGGTGATGTGGATCCTTGATGAATCTGCTCTCCGACGGCAGCATTCCCCATAGATGTTCTCGATGGTGGGGAGGGTTTTGCCTGTGATGTCCTGGGCAGTGTCCACTACCTTTTATAGTGCTTTACGTTCATGGGTATTAAGAGGACAAAAGGAGAACTTATCTGCTCTTCTCTGCAAATGAGATCCTTAACCAGGCATTAAATGCATCACTGAAAGAATGCTGTGAGCCAGAGTAATACGATGATAGTAAAATGTTAATGGAATAATGTCCCATCCACCATCTCATCAGGACATAAAACATTAACCAAAATTCATCAATATCATCCAGAAATTGTGAATTTTTTTGTTACATTATTCAAAGATTCTCATGATGTCTTGTCTCTTTTTTGCCAATCATATTAACTGGTTATTCATTGCATTTCATTACATTGATGTTGGAAGTCTGTTCTATCCAATCTCTCTCTTTTTCTTGTCTCTATTGCAACATAGATTCATTAGAAGTGAAGTGGATTCTTTCTGCTGTGTTCTTTTGGTGGATTATCTTGCTTTTATCATGTAAACCCTGACCATTATTTCTGTCTTACAAAGGATTAATCTCACAAATCTGTGGTATTTGAACCTCACCCTTTCACTTGTTTGTAGTTTAAAATGGATAATTTCTCTTTTGTCTCCTATCATGTTATTTTAGGCAGACAGCAGAAGCAGAACATTTGCATTTTAGTGATTTTGCCTGTGGGATAGGTTTACTTTTCAACAAAATCAATTATGTTGAAGACTTGCAATTCAGTAACCCATGAAACATTTATATTTTTCTTTTTTTTTTGTGGCTTATGGAGCCTCCACATCACATCCCTGCTCTTATGTGCTATCCCTCTAGAAATGAATGCCAGCGTTGCATTCACCTTCTTCACCACCTGGAGGTTGACCTTTAGGGTATCCTGCACGAGGATTCCTGAGTCTCTTTGCACCTCGAAATTTTGAATTTTCTCCCCATCTAAATAATGGTCTGCCCATCTATTTCTTCTACCAAAGGGGCAGCACGGCTGGCATAGCAGTTAGAACAACACTGTTACAGCACCAGCGATCGGACTGGGGTACGAATCCTGCGCTGTCTGTAAGGAGTTTGTACCTCCGCTCCGTGTCTGCAAGGGTTTTCCCAGGGCTCTGCTTTCCTCCCACCGTTCAAAAATTATCCGGGGGAGTAGGTTAATTGGGTACAAATTGGGCGGCATCATCTCATGGGCCAAAATGGCCTGTTACATTGCCATATGTTTAAATTTAAACAAAAAAAAATGATTAATAAAATGAGGCTTAAGGATTTTAATTGCAATACCAAACAAGAACATGAAAGATACAGGTTTTTTTTTACTAATTGATGAATTTACTGTGAATCTTGCTTTGCACAAGGGTTAACTGAACATTACATGAGAATTTTCAAAATCACCAGGCAGGGCACCTAATTTATGATTTTATTTATGATGATCTTTATTGCTGCTTGGAATTCATTTGGGGAATTACATTAATTAATGGAAAGTGGGACTTGCATATAAATGATGCAGTGTAGCCAAACCAGCAGTTCTTTCAGTTTGCTGAGGAATGCAAAAATCAAGGATGAAGGTGAATGGGATTTAACAATAAGACAAAGGAATTTAAGCAAAGTACTTTGAATTGTAGATATCTGAAATAAAAGTAGACAAGATTGAAAATGATCAGCAGATGAGCCAGCGTATCTGAAGAGAGTTACTTCTTCAGTTCAACAAGGTTGGCAGGGCCAGTGAAAAATAAAGATAGGCAAGTTTTAAAAAGCAAAGAGGGAATAGAGAAAAGAATAACTATTGTAAAGTGGAAGGCAGGAGAGATTAACAGACTAAAGGATGAGATAACAAGTTATGTACTAAGTATGAGGGGTCATGAGATAAGTAAAGAAACAGAAGGCTGCTTTAAAACAGATAAAATGTGAATGGGTTAATTATTACCAGAAAATACAGCCCATGCAAATTTCATTCCCGCCCCCCCCCCCCCCAACCCTTTTAGCTCTATCCAGGGCCACATAAGAGTCCCTAATTTCATTTGCTCTTTCCCTCCCTACCCATCCTTCCAACCCCTTGACCATTTACCACTGTAACAATAGAAAGCTTAAAACTTGTCCCTATATCTTCTCCCTCACCTCCATCCTGGACCACAAACATACCTTCCAGGTAAGCCAGAACTTTACATGTACATCATCCACAGTAATTCCTTGCATTTGGTGTACCCAATGTGACCTCCTCTACAATGTTGTGACCTTATGTAGATGGGGAGATCACTTTGCCAAATTCCTAAGCTCTGTGCATAAATTTCAGCTTCCTCTATCCAGCTATTTTAACTCTGCCAACCATTCCTACAGTGACATGTCCATTGTCACTGCAACATCAGGAGAGGTTTAATATAAACTTGAGGAACAACACGTCTTTATTTAACATCTAACCAAAATCAGGTCTTAGCATTTTCTACATTACTGGCTAGAAGAGGAATATTGCTTAAAAGGAAAGAGAACTTTCCACCCACCCGCAGACAATGGTTACTAGATACCATATCCTTTCTAAGTTTTGGAAAAAAATCAAACATAATGTTAGGAAGAATAAGATCTCTTTAAATAAGACTTGGGGTCCATTTTGAAATGATCAAGGTGCGGGGATGCTAAAAATGGGCATGTTTTGTTGGATCTCCGGAGGTCATTGTTCGATTTTAAGACTGATTGAATACCAATTTTAACCTTGGTTGGTGGATGGGATTAGATTTTTATAATCAACAATTTTTTTCTTTTTCCTTTCCTTTTCTTTTTTACTATTCACTATATGTTTAGATTGGAATATGAGTCCATGTGTTATTATTTCTATATTGTATGATACCATTCCCAAAGGATGTTCTATTTAATTTATATTGACTTCTAATGTGTAGTTGTATGATAAAACTCATTAAAAATAATTTTAAAAAGAAGATCAACATACCACTTCCTCTTGGACTGACGTGAATATATTGGCATGAACAATCTATTTTTTCTAATTTTAGGTAACATTGACCCCATCTGATTGTACTGTTTCCATTTCTTTAAATCTATTTCTGTACTTACATATTTTTCTCTCTAATGCTTCTTCCCCCCCTCCCTTCCTTCATAATGGTTTCTCCTTCAACCTGTCTTTCCACTTCCTACGGCTTCTTGGCTCTTCCATCAGTGTCTTTCCCACTTTTTATATCTAACATCACCTTTTTTATCTTGCTCTAGATAAAGGGTTCAAACCTTAAAAGTGGATGAATTACTCCAGCAATCCTTTGTCTGCTCCAGTGTTCTACTGTTGTGCATAGGAAGTCAGCTCTGGGCCTCAAATAGTGGAGATTCCTAACCATTTCAAGAATCACAACAGACAGGATTGACCTTGCAAAGAAACATCGTTTGGAACTCAGTGTACAATGATAATTCCAACAGATCACTATGGAGACATATGATTGCACTGTTGCCACCTGCTTCCCTTTGTTACTAAATTGTTTGCTAAGTTGTCCCTTTTGATATTTTTGTCCTTTGTGAGCAAAGCTGACAGGCCTACTTACTGCCTCTTCAAGTTGCCATTGATGCTAATTTGGCAGAATGTCTCACAAAATGAAGGAGAACGTATTTTTGCACATTGCATTCAGTGGAGAGATTGATATTATCGGCATGTATGTTTGAAGCACGTAAAAACAACAAAAGAATTTACTTCTTGCTGGATTGGTAAAAACTGTAATTTTAACATTTCCACATCCATGATTTCTGTCAATGTGAATGGGTAATGAAAGAAGTTGTAGATTAGGAATCTGAACCTAGCATTCTTCCATTTTCAAGAAGACACAATATTAACCATAATTTCAAATGTCTAATGGCAACATTCTAATGAGAAAATATCCTTTAAACTCTCATCCACTGGTCATATGTAATTAGACTCATTATGGATCCTTGTGATAGACAAACTCCCAAAGGTCCCAACCTGACTGCAGGTAGAGATTTGTTAATACACAAAACATTTTGTGTATTGTATATAATCACAATGTCTGCAAACTTTCTTGGACTGCAGGTAGAAATTTCCTGTGAGACTTAGACTGTCAAGTAACAAAATTTACTTCAATTTCTGACCACAAAGATTTCATGTAAGCTTAGCAGAGCCCACATGATTAATATCTGATTGGCTCACATTGCAGCTACTCTTAAAAGATGACATGACCCAAAGATATTTCAAAATATTTCATAGCCCCTGAAGAGTGAAGTTATTGATATTTATGGACAAACGTAGCTGGCAAGTAGAGACAGTAAGGAGTTTTTTCCTGGTCACTGATATTAATTGAGGAATAAAATGTTAGGCTGGTTATTAAAGAATCTTCCTGCTTTTATACAGTCATCTAAGCAGCAGTGGTCTTGATTTAACTCTGTTAGTGACACACTAGCCTAAATTATGTCATGGGATTTTGCAATTCCACTGTGAATTGAGGTTTCTCCCATTGCAGTAAAAGCTTTGAATATATCGTGTAAATTACTGACATCTCTGGAAAGCAGAGCATAAACAGAAAATCCTGGAACCATTTAGCAGGTAAAGAAAACATCCGCAGAGAGGATTTTTTTTTTTTGCCAACGTTACCAAGAGATACTGCAAAAGAATTCATCTGTAATAGCTGTGTAGTGACATGTAATTGCACCACTAGGTCACCAGGGGTCATCTCGGTGATCTTGTATATAAAGCAGTCCAGAGCTACAGTCTTGCCTTCCAGGTTTGTTTTGCAGAGAGACAAGACCTCTTAGTGTACATATTAGTTTATTAAAGCTGTCTTATACTCGCACTGCTGGTGTGGTTATTGTCAGTACAAGCTGAAACTCTGCCAAAAGTTTAACGAACTGGAATGTTGAACCCATCTTCTCCTCTCCACTGTTGCTGAATGAAATGTGAGTGCCTGAGGGAAAAAATAAACTAAGGTCCAGAGCTGCATTATTCAAGATGCTGTTATTCAAGTCCGATACTGAAACAAAACCACTGCTACTTGTTCTCATGGCGTGGCTGATCCATCACTCGGTAGTACTTTGAATAACTGCAGTGTCCTCAGGCAGCCCAGAGAAGTAATGCCCCTTCCATTGGGTCTACCATGTGGTTTGGTTACTGCAAACCCACATTAGTTGACCTTGCAGCCGAATTCTTATTGAAAGTGGAACATGCCTGAAGAAAGTGATTAGGAATTGTGTAAATATTGTTTTCTTTTATTTGGTGTTTATTTGTAACATATAATGAGCAGGTCACCTTTTGAGAATATACTTAATTCTAACCACTGAAATAAACACAATATGTTTTATTATTTTGCCATTTTTTTGGCTTTGAACATGATGTAATGCACTCCAAATACATCAAAAAAACCTTTATTTTTTTTGGGCTGGAACACAAATAAATTTGGATTGATAGTTTAGAATAGCTCAGATTCTTACATTACAGTGGAAGAAAGACAAAAACCACATGTTTGCAAAACTGTCTCAATAATGACAGCTGTGGAGGAGGTTTAAAGTCTGCTTTTCCTTCTTTCAGAGAGCTGGTTTTGTTTACCATGGAGAAGCCTAAGTAAAGAACTGTGCCTCGTCTTCACATCCTTTTCTTCCTGTCTCAATAGATTTATATCACATGGTGAATATAAATTTTAATGTAATATATTTGTTTATAAATTTCTTCAGAACAGAATTCAACAAGCAGTAAAGTGCACTGCCAGAAAAGCAAGAACACAAAAGCATATAATGAAAGGATTGATGTTGATGTCAAATGGTAGTTAATGCACAGATGTGGGTCAGCATAATTACGTTAAATAAATCGAGTCTTTGGAGAGCAAAGGCAATTAAAGAAAGCAGCTGCATGCAGTGTAAATTGCAATCTGTGCCCATTGTGTAATGTTACAGAACTTTGACAATGATTATTAATAGAAAGGTTTATCATGTTTTTTTTCCTTTCGTGAAAAAGAATATAACTGCTTAATCTTTCTATGGATGGGAAAGTAAAATTTTAAACATTCCTAACATTTAGTGACAACCTGTTTTCAAATTAACCAGAATGCTCACTTCATTAGGTTCACGTTATTTAAATAACTGCTGGAGTTCAACGGAAATAACATTTAATTCCTGTTGTACGCATTGTCCAGGCAACTCTGAATCTAATTCATTGTTTGGATGAATGTTTAGTATTGAAGATGAACGAGAGAGGGAAAGTGAGAGGATTTGACTGGAAGGAGACAGGTCCGGCATCTGCAGGGAGTTCGGGTGGGAGTCAGGATGTGAGATAGATAGAAAGTAGTGGCATAAAGATAGAAAATCGTAAGAAAGAGGTAAATTAGAAGTTGCTATAATTGAGTTAATAGTTTCTAATAATGTCCCAAATACAAGAGATAATTATAGTTTTTTTAATAGTTAATAGCAATTGGAGTTACAAATCTGTATTGGTAATGTTAACATTTGATGTTTAAAATCAATAAAGCAATATACTTGTAAGCTAAGCATAAATATGGATCAATTAATTCAATAATATTACATAGTGTGAGATCAGGAGCATATTGTACTGATTTGGAAAATTCACTGGAATTACTTGTGGATAGTTCTGCTATTTAAAAAAAAATAGAATTAGAATTACCTGAAATGTTGCTCTATTTATAAAAATAGACAGTACAGTAATGTTGCTAGATTAGTTGCTGCCTCGTCGCACCAGAGATCTGAATTCTTTCCTGTTGCTTCTGTGTGAGGTTTGCATGTTGACTGCATGTGTTCCTCCCCCACCCCCCCCCCCCCCCACCCCAGCAACAGTGCTCTGCTTTCCTCCCACATCTCAAAGCCATGCAGGTTTGTTGATTAACTGGTCAATGTATTTGCCCTTAGTGTGTATGTAGAATCTGGAAGGAGCCAATGAAAGTGTGAGGAGAATTTAATAAAATGATATTCATGTAGCATTAGGATGGCCGGTGCAAACTTGGAGACATGAAAGACGTAATGGTGTTCTTTATTACTCTCCATATAACGAGGAAATGCAATGCCGAATATATGAGGATTAGTATTCCTTTAAGAATTGACTTTATCAGCTGATTTGACTGCTGTACTAGCCTAGCTTTATTTTTGTTATTTCCATGTTAAGTATGAGCACAAAAGAGTCGATGGAAACCACATCCTACCTTTCAATCAAGGTCGGTGTCCCAAGTGAAATGTAAGGATAAGGTTTGGAATCCCGCACTGCCTTTAAGGAGTTTGTACGTTCTCTCAATGTCTGCATGGGTTTCCCTGGGAACTCTAGATTCCTACCACTGTTCAAAATCTACTGGCAGCGTAGGTTAATTGGGTTTAAGTTGGGCAGCATAAACTTAAGTGGACTGAAATAGTCTGTTACCATGCTGTGTACCCAATTTAAAAAAAAACATTAAATATTTTTAAAAAGATCTTTAAAAAGATTTTTAAAACATTTTTAAAAATTAAGCACATTATTTCATAGCATTTCAGCAATCAATTAATCCATTTTAACATCCATTTAATCCCTAAGTTTATAAATAGTTTACCTACTTTTTCAAAGTGAGAGGACATGATTACACTTATAATCTCTTCAGTCTAATATTTAACAAGGAGTTCCAGGTAAATATATAACATGATATTTCAAATAATTTTTAACTATGGGTCACCCTCAGGTTAAAAGCAAGTTCTATTTTTACACAAGTTGATTTTGACAATTACTCTATAAATTAGCTGACGCTCTACAATAGTGAGGCAGGTATGACGGGTAATGGAGATGCTGCTGTGGGGAAGTGACTGGTCGTAGGTATACTGCTGAGCTCGAGATGACTCATTTGAGAGATGCTGCTGAGGGAGAGGTGACTAGTTGTAAAGAAGTGGCTGAAGGAGAGGTGACTGGTTCCGGAGATACTGGGAGGGGGTCCTTGGTAACTTCCCCTGTGTCCGCAAGATGTACCATACTTGAGCCCATACCTGCTCCCTCACCACAATTGGGACCCCAAAGAGACCTTCCAAGAGAAGCAACACCTCACTTGTGAGTCTGCGTGAGTCACATTAGAGAGACTGGCCTAAGACTGAGAGATCGCTTCGCTTCGCATCTTAACTTTGTCTGCATTGGTGAGAGGGATCTCCCAGTGGCCAACCATTTCAATTCTGTGCCGTACTCCCATGCTGACATCCGTCCATGGCCTCATGTACTGTCAGATCAAGGCCACCTGTAAATTAGAGGAGCAACACCTAAGATTCTGACTGAGCATTCTCCAACAGGATGGCATGAATATCGACCTCTCCAGTTTCTGTTAGCCCCCTCCCCATTCTCCCTCTCTTCCCCATCTTCTTTCCTTCAACTCTTCACCCCTTCCCTCTCCATTCACAGAGCCATCCCCGTTTCCCCATTTGCTGTTGTGCCCTCCCTTGTCCACCTATTTCCTGCCTGTGGCCCTGTGGTCCATCCCTGCTCCTACCCCCCATCATTTTGTTTGGTCCCCTCCCTACATTTTAATCCTGCCTTGATGAAAGGCTCAAGCCTGAAACTTTGCTTTTATATCTTTATCTTTGCTTTATAAAGTACATTGTTTGACCGGCTGAGTTTCTTGAGCTTTGTGTTTTTTTTCATCTATTACACAGTGCCTGCAGATTATTTGACCAATTATTTTGAAAAAAAATGAGGATAATTTTCACCTTGTAATGTTGCACAAAAATTGCAATATCTGGAAAGGAATTCAGGCAATGTTTATAACATACATCCAACCACAGTACTAATTTTTATTTCCTCACCTCCTGTTTCATCCTAGCACTTTCCTGCAGTGTTTATAATCAGTTCAATGCATCTCTTACTGGTTGTGCAAAGAATGATTTTCCAATTTTGCATTGTTTTATTTAATCAATGTTAGCTATTCCTTATTCTAATCACTGAAATGATCGACGCATGCTATTTCTTTTACTGAACATCTTCCAGCCATCCGCTCTTGCTTTTCTGATTATCTTTAATATTTAAAAAAATTCAGTACTCATGTCTTGTGCTGGCCACAAACCTGTTGCAATTGTCTCATCACTGCCCATTGTCGAAAGTTGTACATTTGGATGGATTGCGACAAAGTGGACATTAAAATCATCAATTACAAATGAGGAAAATGAGATCTTGTCTCGTTGATCTAATTGAACTCACTGAAGGAGTCAAGTTAGTGAATGGTAAGAGACAACTTAAAAACAGGATGGCACAGTCTTCTGGGATTTTTGGAGAGATATTGATCAGCTAACTCTCAGTGAAATTGAAAACTAATAAAATGTGTCACTGCATGTGTCAAAGAGAAGGTTATCATTATCGCCCATGAATCCTTGTAAGACTGTTTCTGCTTGCTCTTTTGGGATGAGTGTTGAGCCTTTCATTGTCTATAAATAATGATGTAGGTAAGGTGTTGAAGGAATGATCTTGAATGATATCATTCTTCAACATCAGTTGTCCACTAAACAAATTAATATATCATTATCCTAAATTTTCACAATGGTCCATCTTACTGTCTCCTATTATTATTCATGCACAGAATTCCTCCAAAGGTTTTACTGATACCCTGAGAACCTCTGGATATTCCAGGCACCTAATGCAACCCTTAAATATTAAAAAAAATACAATGGCATAAGGTAAAAATATTGATTAAATTTGCTTTTATTTATTTTTTTTTAATTTAGACGTATAGCTCAGTAACAGGCCATTTCGGCCCATGAGTCTGTGCCGCCTAACTTACACCCAATTAACCTATACCCCGGATACGTTTTGAATGGTGGGAGAAAACTGGAGCTCCTGTGGAAAACCCATGCTCTCTTCTCTTTCTCTTTGGCTAGGCTTCGCAGACAAAGATTTACGGAGGGGTAAATGTCCACGTCAGCTGCAGGCTCGTTTGTGGCAGACAAGTCCGATGCGGGACAGGCAGACACGGTTGCAGCGGTTGCAGGGGAAAATTGGTGAGTTGGGGTTGGGTGTTGGGTTTTTCCTACTTTGTCTTTTGTCAGTGAGGTGGGCTCTGCAGTCTTCTTCAAAGGAGGTTGCTGCCCGCCGAACTGTGAGGCACCAAGATGCACGGTTTGAGGCGAGTTCAGCCCACTGGCGGTGGTCAATGTGACAGTCACCAAGAGATTTCTTTAGGCAGTCCTTGTACCTCTTCTTTGGTGCACCTCTGTCTCGGTGGCCAATGGAGAGCTCGCCACATAACACGATCTTGGGAAGGCGATGGTCCTCCATTCTGGAGACGTGACCTACCCAGCGCAGTTGGATCTTCAGCAGCATGGATTCGATGCTGTCGGCCTCTGCCATCTTGAGTACTTCGATGTTAGGGATGAAGTCACCCCAATGAATGTTGAGGATGGAGCGGAGACAACGCTGGTGGAAGCGTTCTGGGAGCCGTAGGTGATGCCGGTAGAGGACCCATGATTCGGAGCCGAACAGGAGTGTGGGTATGACAATGGCTCTGTATACGCTTATCTTTGTGAGTTTTTCAGTTGGTTGTTTTTCCAGACTCTTTTGTGTAGTCTTCCAAAGGCGCTATTTGCCTTGGCGAGTCTGTTGTCTATCTCGTTGTCGATCCTTGCATCTGATGAAATGGTGCAGCCGAGATAGGTAAACTGGTTGACCGTTTTGAGTTTTGTGTGCCCGATGGAGATGTGGGGGGGCTGGTAGTCATGGTGAGGAGCTGGCTGATGGAGGACCTCAGTTTTCTTCAGGCTGACTTCCAGGCCAAACATTTTGGCAGTTTCCGCAAAACAGGACGTCAAGCGCTGAAGAGCTGGCTCTGAATGGGCAACTAAAGTGGCATCGTCTGCAAAGAGTAGTTCACGGACAAGTTTCTCTTGTGTCTTGGTGTGAGCTTGCAGGCGCCTCAGATTGAAGAGACTACCATCCGTGCGGTACCGGATGTAAACAGCGTCTTCATTGTTGAGGTCTTTCATGACTTGGTTCAGCATCATGTTGAAGAAGATTGAAAAGATGGTTGGTGCGAGAACACAGCCTTGCTTCACGCCATTGTTAATGGAGAAGGGTTCAGAGAGCTCATTGCTGTATCTGACCCGACCTTGTTGGTTTTCGTGCAGTTGGACAATCATGTTGAGGAACTTTGGGGGCATCCGATGCGCTCTAGTATTTGCCAAAGCCCTTTCCGATGGGCAGTGAGGTGTCGAAGGCTTTGGTGAGGTCAACAAAGGTGATGTAGAGTCCTTTGTTTTGTTCTCTGCACTTTTCTTGGAGCTGTCTGAGGGCCAAGACCATGTCAGTAGTTCCTCTGTTTGCGCGAAAGCCGCACTGTGATTCTGGGAGAATATTCTCGGCGACACTAGGTATTATTCTATTTAGGAGAATCCTAGTGAAGATTTTGCCTGCAATGGAGAGCAGCGTGATTCCCCTGTAGTTTGAGCAGTCTGATTTCTCGCCTTTGTTTTTGTACAGGGTGATGATGGTGGCATCACGAAGGTCCTGAGGCAGTTTTCCTTGGTCCCAACAAAGCTTGAAAAACTCATGCAGTTTGACATGCAGAGTTTTGCCGCCAGCCTTCCAGACCTCTGGGGGGATTCCATCCATACCTGCTGCTTTGCCACTTTTCAGTTGTTCGATTGCCTTATATGTCTCATCCTGGGTGAGGACCTCATCCAGCTCTAGCCTTAGGGGCTGTTGAGTTATTTATATTATAAATAATATAATCCTCTGCTATTTGTATGCAAATATACAATACTCCTCTTTCCTCTTAAATTAGACTCAAATAGATCATTTAATCATTGGGAAATTAATTAATGCTGAGAATTATCATACAGGCCAAATTAACCTTAACAACTCAGAAATCTTAATAGGAACAATGGAAGTGATTGCATAAAAGGGATAGATTTCTCCAATGTTAAACTGTATTAGTCACCCCTATCTAGCTGATTTATCTTATTCCACTAGCACATACATCACTTAGAAAATATAATTCATTTAAACACTAGGTCACTGCTACCAAAATAAATTGAATTGAAAAGGTGTGATCATCTGAGTTGTAAACCTTTGCACTGCCCAGAGATTGAACGCCACAAGCTGATTGATAAGATCAGGGGTCCTGCAAAACAATTAATATAATCCTGAGAAAAACAAAAAAAATGATGCTTGTGAAATTCAACAGGCCAGGCAGCATCCCTGGGTAGAAATGGTCAGTCAATGTTTCAGGTTGGAACACTTTATTGAGACTAAAGTAAAATGGGGGTGGTTTTACATTTATGTCATTGCAGCAGTCTATTGTCCCCATAGGTTTCAAGACAGCCACCATTATCCTGGTTGGTACCAAAGGAGCTTATCACGAGTGTCCTGGCCAGCTGCATCACAGTGTGGTACAGTTGCTATACAGCATTAAATCAGGGGTCAATCCATAGGACCATTGATGTGTCAGAGAGGATCACTGGGGCCTCCTTCCCCACTATCGATGAGATTTAACAGGATCGTTGCCTAAAGAGGGTGCACAAAATCAATGAGGACCCCAACCACCCTGCTCATAGCATCTTACAGCTTATCCTGTTGGGAAAGAGATACAGGAGCATGGTAGCCCGAACAATCAAGCTGAGAAACAACTTCTTCCCATGGGCAGTGAGACTACTGAATGACAGATGAACTGCTCCACCATTTATTTAACAATTTGTATTTATTTTAATAATTGTACAGTATGTTTCCCTATACCCGAAAAGCTTGGACATTGTTCAGTTAACTGGATTTTATGTATAACCAATTAAGCATGTTTAACCAGTAGCATCAGCAAAATACTTGTATCAGTGGTTAAATAAAAACAGAAACAAAGGAAGGCTTATTCAAGCATGAAATAATGTTTAATGCTTACCTAAAACCCTGCAACCGCTGCAACCGTGTCTGCCTGTCCCGCATCGGACTTGTCAGCCACAAACGAGCCTGCAGCTGACGTGGACTTTTTACCCCCTCCATAAATCTTCGTCCGCGAAGCCAAGCCAAAGAAGAAAAACAATATGATCTCTGCTTACAAAATAAGATAAATACTTCCTTTTCTTTTCACTGACATCAACAGTGCTATCTAAGAACATAAGAAATAGGAGCAAGAATAGGCTTCGCCAATCAATAAGATCATGGCTGATCTGATCACTGACTCAACTCCACCTACCTGCCTTTTCCCCATATCCCCAAATTCATTTCTTATACAAAAAACTATTTAAATGAACATTAAATATGTTTAATGAACCAGCCTTTACTGCTTCCCTGGGCAGAGAATTCCACAGATTCACGATTCTCTGAGAAAAAAGTTTTTCCTTATCTCTTTCTTAAATCTGCTCCCTTGAATCTTGAGGCTGTGTCCCCTAGTTCTGGTCTCACCGAGCAGTGGAAATAATTACCTTGTCTCTATCTTATCTATCCCTTTAATAATTTTATATGTTTCTATAAGATCTCCTCTCATTCTTCTGAATTTGAGAGAGTATAAACCCAGGAGATTTAGTCTCTCCTCGTAGGTCAATAGGTCCAGGACATTTTTGCCATTGTACAGCACATGAGATCTCTATTAGTTTCAAAATGGTGCCAATAGCACATCAGAGCTCTGCATGAGCACGTTGGGTGAAATTGTTTTCCCAACTTGTGACATTATATCACCTTCGAAAAAAAGTTAGGACAGTTGAACTTTTCGGCTAAACAAATTTTGTATATGGGGAAACATACTGTATATCATACAGTGCATATGTACTGTTTTATCTGTATGTGTGTTATGTCTGTGTGTGTGTTTGCAGTGTTTACACAGAGGACAGAAGAACTTTGTTTCATTGAGCTGTATTTGTACAATTGGATGATACTTGAACTCGAACCTTGTACCAAGGACCTGGAGAATGCTGCCTCGTCATGTTGTACTGTGGAGAGCCGAGTAGAGGGAGAAACCACTGGGAAGTTGTTGGGGTGGGGGGGGGGGGGAGAAGGGGTGCAAGTTAGAAAGAAAAGTAAGTACAAGAGTAGGTAAAGATTGAAAAACTATGAAACTACTTGGAGACGGGGGTTACCTAAAATTTAAAAAAATCAGTGGTTACCTTGTGAGGTTTGAAATTGACCAGAAGGAATATAATGTGTTGTTCCTCAAGTTTATGTTTAGCCTCACCCTGGCAATGGTTGAGGTCAAGGACAGACATACCTGTACAGGAATACCCCTGATATTCATACAGGAAGATTCATTTGAGGAATTCAAACACACCTTACTCAACATTTGACTCTGTGGAACAAACAGGACAATATTTCAGAGATAATCAAAATTTATTGTTAGGAACATGTCACAAAACTTGTTGTTTTGGGGCAGTATTACTGTGCAAATATTGCTATAAATTACATTTTTAAAAATAAATAAATAGTGCAAGAAAATAGGAAAAAGTGAGGTAGTGTCAATAGTTCATTGTCCTTTCAGAAATCTGATGGTAGAGGAAAAGAAACTGTCCTTGCACCACTGGGTGTACCTCCTTCCTGATGGTAGAGATGTGAAGAGGGCATGGCCTGGGTGGTAGGAGTCCTTGAGCATAGAGGCTGCTTTCTTAAGACACCACCTCTTGTAGGTGTCCTTAATGAGATGGGCCCGTTGATCATCAGTGAGGAGGACACGTTGTTTCCAATTCTTACTGACTGTGGCCTTCCAATGAAGTAGTCAAGGATCCTGTTGCAGAGGAGTGGGGAGAGCTTGTTGATCACCATTGTGGAAGTGATGATGTTGAAGGCTGAGCTGTACTTGATGAAGTGTAGCCAGATGTATGTGTTGCTGTTGTCTAGGTGACCCAGATCTGAGTGGAGAGCCACTGGTGTGGAGCGATTGTAATAGTAGGCAAGTTGCAGTGGGTCCAGATCTTTTCTTAGGTACATGTTAATTCTGGCTATGACCAACCCCTTAAAGCATTTTATCACAGCCTTTTGCAGGATGTTGTAAATTTTCATTCTAAACACACAAAAAAAACCCATCAGGAACAGTTGGCATTAGTTTAGAAGCAATAGATCATGCTTTGCTAATCTTCTAGAATTCTTTAATGACATAACTAAATAGGTGGATCTGGGCTAGCCAATGGATATGAATCAGTTGAAATCTCCTGAAGACATTAAAGAAGATTAAAACTAATGGAGAATGGGAAATTCATTCAACACTATAAAATGTGACCAAGCTTTGTGGCTAGATGTTGGAAGAGTTGAAGAAATGTAATATTGACAAAGAAAGAGTAGAGAGGTAATCCGATCGTCTAAAATGGTACTGATGTAGCAGATAAACACAAAGCAGATAGGGAATTTTATATTGTCATAAATAGAAAAAAAAACTTGTTTATCTTGCATTGATTAATTTCAAATAAAGGAGTTTTGATCAGGTGTGAAAATTCTAATGATAAATGTAGCAGTGATGAAAAAATAATCTGCAGAAGCTGTCACAGGTAAGAACTCCCCCTATTGTTCTAAATGCAGCAAGCCCATGGATTCCTTTATTTGGATTAAATTCTTAATCTGCCAACAATTAGTAGAGAAATCTTTCTCCTTTATGAGTATGTTTCCCAGTGAGACTAATAACATTGAAATATCTGAGATGCCTCATGATGCACCAAATCTCCAAAAGACTAGAAGTTATGTAAAACTGATAAGGTGTTTTTAGCTATAGAATGGAGGCACACCCAAGCTGGTCGACTGTCCTGAATTTGGGAAGGGGCTGTGGAACAGTCACCTTTATTCAGGAGTCTGTGGGAGGAGCCACAGGTACAGTCAGCCAATGGGCATGCCCAGACCGCTAACTATACATTACAGTGGTTTACCAAACCTCAATTTAAGACTGATTAAAATCTCCTTTAAAGCTAGTCTTGTTAAATCTTTACTGAATTGCTTTGAGGTTCTTAAAGAACGAATTGTTATTTAAATTGACCCTGATAAAAATGCAATGCCGTAGCGTCCAAATAATCTCCAAACAAGTTTGTAATAACAGGTAGTGCTAACTCTGGGAGTCACTCATGATGCTCCTACCCATGAAAATAATTCAAGGATTTGCTGCTCGTTCTCCAAATGAAATTTAACTGCATATTAAAAGCAACAGGCATATGGCATCTATTTCTTTCAGCCTATTTAGACTTTCAATTAGGTTATGAATAGACCTTAAATTCCAAGCAAACAATGGTGGTCTCATTGAAGGGTTCTGACCCAAAACTTGGACTATCCATTTTCAACTCATCTGCTGAGTTCCTCCAGTAGCTCATTGATTGTTGATTGTTTAAGATTCCAGCATTTGCAATTTTTCTGTTTTTGCTTGTTAACTCTGCTTATTTGTTGATCCACTAACACAGTCTTGAAAATTTCAACTGACAAGAGAATTTCAGATTTCCTCTCCCCTTTTGCTGTGAAGAAGTGCTTCCAGGTCTCTTTCCTAATCACCCAGCTCTATTTAAAGATTATTGGCCTGGAAATTCTGTTTTTCTGTGAAGTATTTCTGCAACAATATGATGACATTTCTTTGTTTTAAGATGATAGATATCTTGCGACTCATTCAGTCCATCAAATACTAATATTCCAGTGTACTGTGTGTGTGCCATTTCTGGATTGTAATGCAAATGGATTCAATGCTAATGGAATTAGCACCTGTGATTAGATCACTCTTACCCCAGATTCAAACTGCCCTGCAGACAATCATGGGAAAGCTGATCTCCATAGGTGATGTGGTGGGTTAGACAGACGGAGAATATTGAGTCATGCAAGCTCTCCGGATGTATGGCACTCATCAGTTGAAATCATCTTCATGGTCCCACATGAGTTGACAGTGTCTAAACTGAGCACAGCCCTGGCTTCCAGGGCAAAAAATAAGGAGTGCAAACTTATGTAATGCCTACTGGTTAGCCACTTTGGCCATTTCTCCAAGGGTTATCTCTTGGAGGTGGATGCTTCTGAGATCCCACTGGAGGTGCAGGTCTGGTAGCAGGAGCAGGCCAGACATGGTCAAGTTTTCTTTTTTCTATTCCCCAGTTCTGTTGAAGGGTCCTCAACCTGAAATGTCGACTCTGCTTCACTTTCTACAGATGTTGCCTGACTTGATGAATACTTCCAATATTCTCTGCTTTTATTTATTCAGAGGAGATTAGTTTTGCATATGCCTGCATCAAGCCTTTACAAAGGGCTTGCTGGCAATGGGGAAAAATGGAACAACTGGGACAATAGCTGAGGTCAGTATGTAGTCCAAAGAGGAAAGAAGATAAATCCTCACTGCACGAGCTGTTACAAAACACATCACCTACAGAATTTTCTAGAGGATCCCATTCCATCAACTCCTCATCAGGCAAGAAGGCAATGATTGGGACAACGACCTAATGTTAGTACTTATTCAGCAACATTTATTGGTGAATGATGGAAGTGTTGTATCATTTAATTCATATTTAAGGTACCTCAATGTGACTTATTAAAACAAATGATATTTTGTTTTGTGGTTAGTGCACTGAATGAAAAGGATGATGCATAAGAAGATAGTTGACAAAATATTTACCTGTTGTCAGGTACCTATAAAAGAATAAATCTCTCCTCCTCATGCAATTTCCTTGTATGTGTTAGGCAGTCAAATTGCATGAGCCTCAGATGATCAATTTAATGGAAGAGTTAGAAGATTTATCTTCAAGTGAATTGGTAACAAAATAGATGACAACAAATTGAATCATTCCAAGATCTTCACAAATCGATAGAGATGTCAGGGCAAGCTTCACAATCAGATTTATCTGCTAGAAGATCACCACACAGATTATTTGATATTGTGTTCATTGCAGAAGTCAAGAATTATTTCAGATGAAGACTTGGGTTAACATAAACTGCAAAGATTTGTGTTACCCATTATATGATATTCATGGAGAAGTTTTATTGAAGCTGATGATCTATTAATAGTCCACATGGCAATTCTGATCCCATCTATCTGACTACAGGCAGATTGTGCCTTAAAACAGGGGAAGGTGGCAAAGCACAATATGTCTTAATTGTGAATATATTTGTTGAAGACCAGATCTGTTGAAGTTCAGACCAGGAGATGCAGGAACATATAGTAAGTGCAGGGATAACCTCTGGAAGGCCATTACAAATTCAAATGGACAATTCTGGTCCAAGCTGGAGTCTCAGAGAGATAGTCAGCAACTGTGGCAGCGTTTGCACGCCATTACATCCTTTAAGGTGAAACAAGATAGCATCAGTAACTGTGATCCATCATTTCCAGATGAGATAAAGGTACTCACTGCTTGTTTTGAAAGAGAAATCATGAAACTCCACTGCCTCTGTGCTCTCAGTTTTTGAGACTGACGCAAAGGAACCTTCAGGAGGGTGAATCTGTAGAAAACATGTGGGCCAGATGGTGTATCTGGTCATGTCCACAAATCCTGCCCAGATCAACTGGCAGAAATGTTTGCAAACATTTGCAACTTTTTGCTGGTTCAGTCTGAGTCCTCCACATCCTTCAGAAGGACATCCATCATAATGGTGCAAAATACAAGGTGACCTGTATCAGCGTGTGACTATAACAATGAAATGCTTTGATTAGCAATAGAGCAAATCAACTTCTGCCTCAGAAAGGACGTAGACCTGCTTCAGTTCACCTGTCATTAGAACAGGTGGATGCCATCCCATTGGTCTTCCATTCTGCGTTAGTTCATCAGATCACAAGAACACTTACATCAGGGTTTTGATCATTGATGGTAGCTTGATATTTTACACTATCTTAACAGCAAAACATAATCAAACTAAGGGAATTCTGCAAATGAATGCTTGATTTCCTCATCAGCATATTCCAAGTCTGTATCAGCAACATGAACTCCTCCTCACTGACCATCAGCACAGGAGCACCCAAAGCCTTTGTGCTTTGCCCCCTGCTCTAATCCCTATACATTCACTCATGATTGTGTAGCCAAACTTAACTCTAAAGCAATCCATAAATGTACTGATGACCCCTCCATCATTAATGGAATAACAGGCAATGATGAGTCAGAACACAGGATGGAGAATGAGAATTTTGTTGGATGGTACCAGCACAACAATTTGCTCCCAACATCACCAAGACCAACACATCTATTGGGGATTTAGGAAGGGGAAGCCAGTGGGCCATTTTCCTGTCTGCATTGATGGAACAGAGGTGGAAAGGGTTACTCCCTTCAAGTTCTTGGGAGACCACATGTTAGAAGACCTCTGCTGGACCCAACACATCCAGGCAACTATGAAGAAGACACACTAATACTTCTAATTTCTAAGGAAATTTGGCATGACATCAAATACACTAACTTCTGCATATGTTCTGTAAAAAGTATACTGATTGGTTGCATCACAGTCTAGTTTGGTAGTTCAAGTGCCCAGGAATGTAGAAGGTTGCAGAAAATAACAAGAACAGCCAAGTCCATTGCGTGTCCTGACTCCCATCCATTGCAGACATCTCTGTGAGGCATTGCATCAAGAAGGCAGCCAACATCATAAAGGACCCAGATCAGTCTGGTCAAAACTTCTTCTCTCTGTTGTCTTTGGGAAGAAGGAGCAGAAATCTGAAGTCCATTACCTCTGGTTTCAAGAACAGATTTTATCCATGTCTATAAGACTTAGAAACAAAATTAGGCCATTCAGCCCATCAAGACTTCAACACAATTCAAATCATGACTGATGGATTTTTCCTTTTAACTCCTTTCTCCTGCCTTCTTCCCATAACCTTTGATGTCATTACTAAGAAAAATAGAGGATAATGGGTATGAGGTAGGGAAAAATTAGATTGTTGTGGAGTAGACTTTCATAGGTTGGCCAACGTTGTGGATAGAAGGTCCTGTACTAAAAGTAAAACACTACTGGAGAAACTCAGCAGTTTAAACAGTGTACTTTGTATCAGCAACATGAACACCTCGTCACTGACCATCAGCTTGACTTGCCAGCTTGAGCCCTTCATAAAGGTATGAATAGTGGTGTGGAGGGGGGGGGGGAGAGGAGGGGAAGAGGAGAACTGTTCCCAAATAGCTGGATAAGGGAGGGAGGGCACAAGAGCAAACAAGGATTGGTGGGATGGCTTAATGAATGGAGATGGAAGTGAAAGGAGAGCTGGAGGAATGAAAACAAAGGGAAAGGGAAGGGAGGGATAACAGAGAGTAGGGTACTAGAAACCAGAAAAGTTGGTGTCACTGCTATCCATTTGGAAGTGCACAGATAGAAAATTGGTGTTGTTCCTCCAATTCGTGGGTGGTCTTGGTGGGACAGCACAATAGCCCATGGACAGAAATGTCAGCATGGGAGTGATGCATTCAATTGAAGTGGTTGGCCACTGGGAGATCCCTATAAACTGATGTGGACAGAGTGAAGGTGCTCAGTGAAGCAATCTCCCAGTCTGTGTCTGGTCTCTCGGCAGCCAAAAAGAAGTGCCAGATGCACAAATGAAGTGTTGCTTCACTTGAAAGGACTGCTTGGGTCCCTGAATGGAGGTGAGAGAGGAAATGTGGGTGCAGATGCTGGATTTCCTGCAGTCACAGGTGAATGTGCCAAGGGGGCAATAGATGGGAAAGGATGTGGATAAGGGATTCATGGAGGGAGCGGTCCCTACAGAAGGCAGACAGGGGAGGAGAGGGGAAGTGTACCTGATGGTGGGATCATGTTGTAGGTGGCAGAAATTACAGAGAATAATGTGTTGGATGTGGAAGCTGGTTGGGTGGTAGGTGAGGACAAGGGGAATCCTCTGTTGCATCTTGGGCAGAGGGGGACAAGGCAGATGAGTGTGAATTGAGGAGATGCAGGTAAGAACTGAACGAGCTTCCAGCTGAAGTGGTAAATTCAGACTCAATTTTAACAGTTAAGAAGAATTTGGACAGGTACATGGATGGGAGAGGAATGGAGGGCTATGGGTGGGTGCAGGTCAGTGGGGCTGTGAAAAAAAATGGTTCGGCACTAGAAGGGCCAAAGGGGCCTGTTTCTGTGCTGTAATTTTCTAAAGTTCTATATGGTTCTCTGTGGGAGAATTGCAGCATGGTTAGTGTAGTGGTTAGAACAACGCTATCACAGTGCCAGTGATCCTGGTTCAAATCCACTGTTAGCTGTGAAGAGTTTGCATGTTCCCCCATGACCACATGGGTTTCTTCCAGGGGCTCCGGTTTCCTCCCATGTTCCAAAGGCATACAGGGTTAGTAGGTTAATTGGTTACATAGGTGTAGTTGGGCAGCACAGCCCCATGGGCTAAATGGGCCTGTAACCTTGCTGTGTCTATACAATTTTAAAAATTAAAAGAGCACATGGGTGGGTTTATATGCAGGGCAGGTGAGATGTAGATGGAGAAGTAGAAGTAGGATCTTCATCTACAGCACGTGAAGCCTGTAAATCAGAAGTGATTGTTGAATAAGAGAAGAGTAGCACATGGGGATGAGATGAGTCATCATCATCCATTGTGTCCTCAACGATGTCATGCATTCTGCAATAGCAGCTCGATTTTCAATGGACACTCTAGGTGTTTTCAAATTGCAGCACTTGGTCGTGTGTGCCTCCTGCACCTTTCAAATCGCAGCCTAACCTACCTGTTAAATTGCTGACCCCTCAATTTAATGGGGATCCCGCGCCTGTGATGAAGTGGTGAGTGATGAATCACACAGCCACAGGGAATCCCCTGTTCCCTCCGTTCTTTCTGTTCCTTTTCTGTTTAAAGTTCCATAGTAACCGGATGAACCATTTCCCCTTTCAAATAGGTGGAGAAAGACACCCTGGAAAGTTTTACTGGATTGCCTGACCACCTCTGAAGTAGGTCTGGGACCCAGGTAGATTTTGACGGGGCTTGCTTGGTTCAGCTTTTCAAGTAACCCTGTAACTGGGTCTTCAATTGCCCTGTTAACTCCATTTTACAAGGAAACTAGCAGTGAACTCCAAGGCAATCTGTTCATTGCAAGATTGTTTGATGCTATTTCCTGAATGCAATCAAATGTGTCTTGATAACTTACCTAGCATGGATAATTGAGAAAAGAATGGTTTGAATTTATGGAAGCCGGATACCAGTTTTGCATGCAATCCCATTTTTTATTGAAGTTCTTTGCTGCTCCAACTTTCCCAGTTGACACCCATAGAGATGATGCCTTTTTCATTTCATGGGTCCAGGTTGCTTTGGCTTGTTTTATTTTTGTTTTGCACCATCATCTTTTTTTGTCATTTTCATAACATCATTTCTTAATTTCTTCCCCATTTTCCCAACCTTTCTATTTTCTGAGGCTGAGTCCTAGACCTGTAATCCAAGGAATCTCCTGAAACTGCTTCACCTCGCTGACATATCCAGGAATAATATGTGAAGGTTGGTGAAATTCCAGACTAATGTACAATATTTCGTGTCCAGCTCTACCTGCTGGAGACAATGCACAGGCAGGCACAGATTCATGAAATGATGCCCTTAAATGTTGTTGGAGTTCTCCACCATACTTATTCAACTTCTTCAGGAGATTTGATCAATTAAGAATGGTCAATATTAGAGGATGAAAAGAGATGGGTCTGCCATCCTTCCTTCTATACTGCTAGCTTTGGGCAAACATAGTTCCGACAAAAGGGTCTATCATTCAGAGAGAAGAATTTCAATATAGATTTGAGCTTTGTGTTCTTGCCTTATTATTTCTCTTGGATAAAATGATTGATTTCTGGAGACGTGCTGGGAATACATAAGCTGTGCTATGCAGCATTAAATTCATTTTTTATATGCTCTTGGACAGTTCCATTTAAATAATGCTCTTTCAGGAAATAAAATGTGAGGAACATAACACTCATTTGATAAAATTTCTTCATTGAAGAGAATATAACCTAGTGTTTGACAAGGGCCACTGACCTTCATTTTCTTCTAAAGATCATCAAGGATACTCTTCAGCAAAAACAAGAGTTCCTGAAATAAAAGGCAATTTTATTCAATCACTATGTGTCAGTGAATGAAATAGACGAAGGAATACCCAGAGGAGCTGAGAAGCACTTCCACATAATATCTGTCTTTGAAAGAGAACTGAGCTGATGCCAGTCTTCGTACAGAGGAGCAAGATAAGAATTTGCATTTCTCAGCTACTATTGACACCTACCAGAATAGTTGAAAATTGATCTGGACTATAATTTGTTACAATTTATTTAGCATTTAAAGCTTTAGGAAGACAACTGCACATGGAAATTAATTAATAGTGTTTGAAGTGTGTGCATTGTCTTCAAATTGTATTGCAGCCACTCATTGCCAAATCTGTGACCTCTACAATCAAGTGACACAAAGGTATCTGACACATGGAAATACTGATACCTGTAGGTTCCTCTCCAGGTCACATACCAGCATGGACATGGATATATTCCTTCATTGCTGTTGGATTCAAATTATGGAACTGGTGGGGGAAGTTTTGTGGGTGCACCATTTCTACAAAGTCTAAGGGGACTCATCACCATCTTCTGAGATATAACCCTAAAAGTCTAAGTGGACTCATCAGCATCTTCTGAGATATAACCCTAAAGCTTAAATGAGTCCTTAAATAAGGCCCTGATTGAGTTTGTTGTTGAGGAATCTGATGGTGGAGGGGAAGCAGCTGTTCCTGAACCTGGTGGTGTGAGTCTTGTGAAACCTATGCCTCTTTCCTGATAGCAGCAGCGAGAACGAAGCATGTGCTGGGTGGTGTGGATCCTTAATGATTACTGCTGCTGTACAATGTGGTGTACATGTTAATTTTATTTTATTGGAACACAAAGCTGCAACTAATGCTGGACATGCAAATGTAATTGGAAGTTAGCTCCTGTTTAATCCTACCAGTCGTTGCTACAAAGCTGTGATTCTGCAGTTTTTAAAGTTGTTAAAGCTTTTAGAGACACTCGTGGTAATTGCTTCAAGTCCTCTGCACAAATTGGCTTCTTGTGGGGCATTAGCAGTTATTCCCCTTTGGAAAGCACCATGGTATGTAGACCAAGACAAGCAGCTGCAACAGGCTTGAGGAGAAGTGGTGGAAAGCTCCAGGCAGAAAGTTTAACCCACTGGGATGGTTTGATTCCAAACAGTTAATTTTGGTAATCCTAAAGTTGAGCGATGTCTCATACTGTTTTATTCTTGCTTTTCAGCCTCATAATGGCTTATTTGACTTTCAATGGCACAACTGTGGTCCTCATGTTGAAAAATGGCAACTACAGACTCCAAAGGTGATCAAAAGCTCAGGAGCAAGGCCTAGCTCTCTTATAATCAATGAAAAAAAATTAAACCTACACATGTCCTCACAAACACCCGTGAAGTCAAATGTCCCAAACATTATGGTGCCCTGAAATAAAAGGGCTATGCCTAAAAAGTACTGTACTTTCTACATAGTCAAACCAAAATGTACAGAATTACCTTTTAATAAAATATAGGATGTGCACTTCAATCCATGAATTGTTTCATTACAAATTTAAAACTGTGAAGTACACAGGCAAATAAAGGAGAAAAAAACAGTGTCTTTGTCCCAAACTTTATGGAGGGCACTGTATGCATTTGGAGATAGAGGAAGTATGAGAAGAATCAAGTCAACTGCGAGTGATGAGTCAGGAATGAGGTACTAGCATAGAGGTGATTAGTTAAGGGAGAGCTGGTAAATAACTTTAAAGAGAACCTTTATGAGTCCAGTCACCAGCACCAGCTAGAGGGGTTTGAAGTTTCTGAGGTATCTGGAAAGATTCAAAGACAAGAGTGAAGTGATAGCAAGGGGTTGAGGTAAGAAAAGAGGAAAGTAGATGGCCCATGCTTTCAGTATGCACATCTTGTACTTCCGAGGCAATTGTGTATTGAAGTGAAATGAAGCTTTTGGAAGGCAAATGAAGTCTACAGTTTTGGTGATGTGGATCTACTGCTTCTGTGATGGCCACCAATTAATAGTAAGTGCTTCTTCCACAATGGTAAGGCTGCTTTTGGTGCATTTCATCTCTGCTAATTTTTTGCAAATATCAGCAATTGTGTCCAGCTTTGTTCTGGCAGGATATTTAAGAATTAAGACAACAGTTAAATACACGGTCACAGAACACTCACTGTTTTGTGAAACAAACTGGATTCTTACTACTCAGTGTTCCCTTTCAAATATGTAAAGATAAAATATGGTGAATTATGATTTTTTTTCCTTTTTAATCACTGTATTTGTCCATAATTATAAATCAGTTATTATCTGATACCAGATCATCTTTAATAATTTCCATTCATTTGAGACCCTCTAATATTGAACATCTGCTTGTTCTGATATACAAATAATGATCCATGTTAAAAGCCTGCTATAAATGTAATCTGATCCAAGTGTAAAACTCATGCATCATAAAGGTCAAATTTTTAAATCATTTATATCTGAATGCAAGCAAAATTTCCAATTGAATAATGTTATTTATGAAGTTTGGAAATCTCAAATGCAAACACAGTTGCATATATGAAAACAATTCTTATTTAGAATTAATGAAAATCGCATTATTCTTTTTGAAACCACAAAATGCAGGTCCATTGCCAGCTCTCAAGTGGATATTAAGAATTATTTGTCGTTTCCATGAAGTACATGCCTGTAATAGTGCATTTCTATCCTGAGTGAAGAACTGTATTATTCATTATTAAGTAATAGATTTCAACATAACTTGCTAAAGTTTACAAAATATGGCAGAACAGAGCAAATAAGCAATTGATAACTTGTTATCGTTAGCTATTGTATGCACCTCGGAGCTTCAGATTTCATCAATTACTAAAATGATTTAATTAAGTATAAATTAATCATGCAAATTATGATTGAAAAAAATTAGTGAATTGTATAATCATCAAATATGACATCATTTGCATAAAATAATTTGATAATTTGATTTGTATAAATGATTTTTGTCTCAAGTATCTATTATATTGCAAACAAAATGCAGAAGTTTTATTAAAAAAATAGAATGATTCCTGGAATGAAGGGATTAGCATCTGAGAAATGTTTGATGGTTCTTGGACTCTTGGAGTTCAGAAGAATGAGGGGGGACCTCATAGAAGCATTTCAAATGTTGAAAGGCCTGGACAGAGACAAAGTAGTTTCCCACGACAGGGGATTTTCAGATGAGAGGGTACAACTTCAGGATTGAAAAGTGCCCATTTAAATCAGAGATGCAGAAGAATATCTTCAGTCAAAGAGTGGTGAACATCTGGAATTTGCTACCACGGGTGGCTGTGGAGGTCAAGTCCTTGGGTGTATTTAAGGAATAGATTGATAGGCAACTGAATAGTCCCTGTATCAATGATTACAGGGAGAAGGAAGGGGAGTGGGACTGCATGGGAGAATAGATCAGCTCATGATGGAATGGCTGAGCAGACTCGATGAGCCAAACAGCCTACTTCATTTCCTATATCTTATGATCACATGATAAAATCGGGATTTGAAACATCTTTAATTATGTGACTTAAAAGAGATGATTAAATTAGTGAAATGGTTGATAGCTTGGTTGCAGCTTATCAAATTTGTGCAGAACATGGGATAAATCTTATTCACATTGTTGAGATAGTGCTTTAATTATTTGGTGGGAGACACGTGTTAGCAATGGTAAAAGAAATGAGCCTTAAAAATAAAAATCTAGCTAGTATTTCCGATCAGTGATGTTTGTCCATTAATGAGGGGATGGTAGTACCACACAATTAGGTGATCGGCAATGTGCCAAGAAAATGTAGAATGTGAAAGAAGGAAAGCTCACAAAATAGCATCTGTGATGCATATCTTGTTAACTGAAACAACTATTTTCACAAGTTATTGAATTTCTAATATGTCGTGGTCCAAAACCTTTTATTGGGTGGTTATGGGAAGAAATGTAATGCCATGATCTGGTTAAAGAGTAAGATAGGGCAAAGCTGAACGGGTGTAAATGAACAAATCCAGACTCCAGCAGCAAGTGAGTTCATTCGGGCAACACTGCAGTATCAGGTCTCCAAGCTGCCCTTTCTTCAAGAACAGCCAGCTGTTGAGTTTGCAAACTCATTCTGTCACAAAACCAGAAATGAAGACAAGAATTTGGAATAAAACAACAGATGATAAAGAAAAGAGCATTCAATTATTCTAATACCTACAGTATATATTAGTTAACTGTGTTTCGCTTTGGATAAACATGAGAACACTCAAAGCCCTGCATTCTAAACTGTACCAGGCCATTCCTCTATCATGTTGTGCAATGTGCTGGTGAGACCATTCCTGTAGTACTGCATTCTGTTCTGGTCGCTCAGTGATAGGAAAGAAAGAAACAAGTCAGAAGGAGTGCTAAAGAAATTCACCAAGATGTTGCTGACACTGGAGTTACGGGGAGCATTTGGATGGGCTGATTCTTTATCGCTAGAGCATAGGAGACTGAGGCGTGACCCTATAGAGGTTTATAAAATCATGAGGGACATGGATAAATTGATTGCTCATAGTTCATTTCCCAGGGTAGAACTTGAGAACATAGGTTTAAGTTGAGAGGGAATTTTTTTCCCTCAGAGGTTAGTCCATATCTGGAACAAGCTGCCAGAGAAAGCTATAGAAGCAGGTTCAATTACAATATTAAAAAGGTATTTGGACAATTATTTAAATAGGAAGGGCTTAGAGGATATGGACCAAACATGAGCATATGGGATCAGCCTAGATTACCAACTTGGTTAACATGGATGAGTTTGGTTGAGGGTTTTGTTTTAATCTGTATGACTCGCAATGATGATAATTAAGCTACAATCGCAATCACATCAATTAACATTTTGAACCTTGTTATCAAATCCCTCCACAAACTATTACAACCATTCTGCATTCCATGAATTTTGCCATCGCTCATTCCCTTCCTTTTTTGAGCATTCTGTCACCATGTGGGATATACTGGACAGTGCCCCAGCATGATGAGACAAGATGAACCTACGATTCCGTGACTTGGATCATGCATGAGACCTGAGCTGCCTTCCCAACAATATGACTCAAATGACCAGCCTGCATTAACTGGGCTCTTGGTTGCACTAATATATTGTCGAGGGGCCTGTGCAGTTTGTGTGGGCTTGTACTTTTACAGGTCAGCATGTGCCTAACAGTGTTCGGTTCAACAATTTCAAAAAATTATTTTGGTCTTGCCATTTACAGGTCTTTGTGCCCTTTTTTTAAAAAAAAGATCACCCATAATTAATTTCTTCTCTTGTGAACCTTTGGACTTACTGTCTTTAAATTTTCCTGCCATTCAATGTATTAAAAATATGAAGATCCAAATTATCAAGAGAAGTAGGTCACTTGGCCACTGAGCCTGGTGACCTAGAACCTAATGAGATTATGGCTGATCTGATTGTAATCAAAATCGTCCAGCTGTAGCAACATTTCATCCCTTTTGAGGAAGAGAGTTCCACAACTGTTTCTCATTCTGACTGGTGGTCATCTGTTTTCCTCACTCCCCCTCCCTTTTCTCTTCCCTCCCCTCTCCCTCTCTCCCCTCTCCACCTCTCCCCCTCTCCACCTCTCCCCCTCTCTACCTCTCCCCTCCTCCCTCCCTGAGGCATTAAGCACTTCCAGTTTTTTGTGTTTTTCATTATGATTTCCAAAATCCATCGTAATTTTGCTCTTGCCGATGATAAAGATATTAACTTCAAAATTCATATCGTAAATTAATTCCTCCATCAAAATATTATTTCTCTGGCTGTTAGAAACAAGTCATGTGTTTAGTAGAAACATTATTGATTGAGCACATTATTTTTAATTGTCCAAATTAGATCCACGATTTTAGAAACGCTATGCTTTCAATTTTGTACCAAAGTGCTGGTCAGATTCTCAGCCGAAACACCAGTTGACATTTGCATCTATAATTGTGGATGAATGTTGTACTGAGTACAGTGCTCTGCAATTGCTTTTGCTATGTCTTCATTGTATTGAACTTGCAGCTTTCTTGTTACTCTGTTAATGTGATTGGTACCTTTTGGCACTGACTTTCCGTCCTTATTTTGATGCTGCTCTCATTGATCTCAACAGTAAATTCTGCTCAGTCAACAGGAGTTACCATCATCCGTGCATTCCAGAAGCAATTAGTCACCATTTCTGTAGATCTGACTTAATTTCAACAAATACCTTGCACAGAATGATCAATTATGTAAGATAATTTGGAATAAGGGAAATAATAATGTGCAACTTTATCGACTCACAGATCTCATTTGTCATCATCAACTGCAATGTTATCCTTCATATTTCAGATCTTAGCCTTTGTGACTTTCTGACTCATTATCCCCTACCAAGAGAATGTTCTCACATCCTGTCTTGCAATACAAAAAGTCATAAAAACTTTGTTCAAGATGAACTTTTTATTCTTATTAAGAATTTATGATTAAATGGCTGGCTATAACTCCTGATTAAATGTGCCAGAGGCAAAAAAAAAAGGACAATTTCTTGAGATTAGTTTGCTGGTAGCAACCTCCTGGCCTGACAGCGCAGACTCGTAAAATAAGTCTTTCGGCTCAACTTCAAGAATGATTGATTTTTAAAATGTCAGCATGTCATAATTTCGTTGCCCATAGTTCTGGAAATTTGAGTTGGTTAGTTGTATTTGGTGGTTTCCAGAAAAAGTGGGGATGTCAGTACTCCAACTAAAAAATTATTTTATTACCTTTTAATGATTTTAAAATAGCATTGAAGGTCCCCCTATTGTTTTGTTTTGTGGAAAATGGAAACATCAAAACAATTAAATGAAGTGTTAATTTCAGCCTGCCACTCTGATTTGGCCCATCTGATAGATAACAATTTCTCTCTGTTTCGGCTGGCACTTCACTTCACAGGTTGAATCACCAGAGCAGGGCTGTAAAGGATCACACCACCAAAGAGGAAACATTATTCCAGCTAGAGTTGTAGTAACTTGATGCTGCATTGATGGGAAGAGGTTGGGAGAGGGCTCCCAAAGAGTCAGATGTATCTGGAATCGAATGAATTATGAATTATGAATCCCAGGGGGACCAGAATCCTGGCAGAGGTATTTGCTAGGGCTACTCAGGATCCTTTAAACTAGAATGGTTGGGGGGGAGGGAACAAAATAGTACAGAGCAGTAAGGAGAAGGTTAGAATGCAAACAAAGAAAGTTTGTAGTAAGTATTTGAATATGGATGGGCAGGTGATAGAGAAGGGAAATGCTCTGGAAGAAGATGAAGGGCAATTGGCAGGAAAAGTAAATAATGTTGTTATTAAAGATGAGGGAAAACAGGGATTAAAAATTGGGAAATCTCTGAAATTCATATATTTTAATGCCAGGAGTATTGTAAAAAAGGTGGATGAGCCGAAGGTGTGGATTGATACTTGGAAGTATGATGTGGTAGCGATTAGTGAGATATGGTTGCAGGAGGGATGTGATTGGCAACTGAATATCCCTGGGTTTCGTTGTTTTAGGTGTGATAGAGTCGGAGGGGCAAGAGGAGGTGGGGTTGCATTGCTTGTCAGGGAAAATATTACAGCGGTGCCTAGGAAGGATAGATTAGAGGGCACATCCACGGAGGCTATTTGGGTGGAACTGAGGAGTAAGAAAGGAGAGGTTACACTTGTAGGGATGTATTATAGACTACCCGGAGGGGACCGAGACCTAGAGGAGCAAATCTGTAGGGAGATAGTATATATTTGTGATAAGCACAGGATTGTAATTATGGGAGATTTTAATTTTCCACATATAGATTGGGAAACAAATTCTGTGAAAGGACTGGATGGGTTAGAGTTTGTGAAATGTGTGCAAGATAGTTTTTTACAACAATATGTAGAGGTGCCGACCAGAGAAGGAGCAGTGTTAGATCTACTGTTGGCAAATGGGATGGATCAAGTGACGGAGGTTAGTGTTGGCGAGCACTTCGGGTCCAGTGATCATAATGCCATCAGCTTAAATGTCATTATGGAAAGAGAGAAGTCAGGGCCAAGGATTGAGGTTTTTGATTGGGGAAAAGCTAGATTTGAGGAGATGTGAAAGGACTTGCAGGGTGTGCATTGGGACAATTTGTTTTATGGGCAGGATGTAGTAGAGAGATGGAAGTCTTTTAAAGATTAGATTTTGAGTGCAAAAGCTTTATGTTCCTGTTAGGTTAAAAGGAGGGGCAAAAGGTTTGAGAGAGCCGTGGATTTCAAGGAATATTGGAAAATTGGTTCGAAGAAAAAGGGAGGCGTACATTAGATATAAGAAGCATGGAGTTAAGGAGATGTTTGAAAGATACATTGAATGTAAGAGGAATCTTAAGAGAGGAATTAGGAAAGCTAAAAGAAGGTACGAGGAAACTATGGCAAGCAGGGTGAAAACTAATCCAAAAGATTTCTACAAATATGTTAAAGGTAAAAGGAAAGCTAGAGACAAAATTGGTCCCTTTGAAAATCAGAGTGGAAAACTGTGTGTGGAGCCTAGAGAAATGGGGGAGATATTGAACAGTTTCTTTTCTTCGGTATTCACTAAGGAGAAGGATATTGGGAGATGTGAGATAAAAAAAAGCAAATTGGGTAAATATGGGGAATATAGAGATTTCAAAAGATGTAGTTTTAGGGCTTTTGAAGAATATAAAGGTGGATGTCTCTGGGACCAGACGGGATCTTCCCCATTGAGAGAAGTGAAGGAGGAAATAGCAGAGGCTCTGGCGGTAATTTTCCAAATGTCATTAGATATGGGGATAGTGCCGGAGGATTGGCACATTGCGCATGTGGTTCCGTTATTTAAAAAAGGTTCAAGGAGGAAGCCTGGCAACTATCGACCTGTAAGTTTGACATCTGTGGTAGGTAAATTAATGGAGAAAATTCTTAGAGATAGTACTTATAAACATCTGGATAGACAGGTTCTGATCAGGAGCACTCAACATGGATTTGTGGGAGGAAGGTCATGTTTGACCAATCTGATTGAATTTTTTGAAGAGGTGACTAGGAATGTGGATGAGAGTAGCGCAGTGGATGTTGTCTATATGGACTTCAGTAAGGCCTTCGATAAGGTACCACATGGAAGGTTAGTTAGGAAGGTGCAGTCTTTAGGTATAATTTTGAGATAATCAAATGGATTGAACATTGGCTGAAAGGGAGAGGCCAGAGAGTGGTAGTGGATAATTGTCTGTCAGGTTGGAGGCCAGTGACCAGTGGTGTGCCTCAAGGATCTGTATTGGGCCCTGTAATGGAGGATTAAAACCATGTACTCAGATGCTTTTTGCTTATGTGGAACTGACGACACTGGGTCCACACGCAGGTCACCTTACTTTCAGAACTAGCAGATGTAATTAAACTCAGCCATGGGGACTTATCTGAAGATACACTTTGAAATGGAATTCCACCGTGAGGCCCAGGGAAAGCAGTTGTCAAATACGACACTCTGAAATTGACGTATTGGTCACAACCTGTCTTGCTCAAGAAGTTTTAATGAGTCCTTGTATCTACGAGATAAACCAGGATATCATAGCATCCTGCTCCATAATAATTAATCTTCTAAATTGTAGAATAGTATGCTCAGCTTTGATTTTGACTGACAAATGTTAGAGGGAGTGGGTGCATGATTAATTGTTTTTGGGGTATATAAGTCTGTGGTCCTGCTGCTGAAGTTTAGACTCTCCGAGGGGTGGGAACACCCCTTGTCAAGAAGGAAGAACAGCCAGAGTCCGAGCAACGTCCCGGTCGGGGGAGGTGGAGAAGCTGCTACCAGCGCCCTGACAACCTACTACAAGTGTGCAGTTGTTGCCTCGCTTCGGCAGTTGGGACCAGTCCAAGCGTTGATAAGTATAGTTGGGAAGGGCTTGCATATTGTAGTGTGAAATCAGCTTTTGAATTAGTAATAAACATTTGTATAAACTGAACTGCTCTCGGTGTGTGTGTCTATTTTCTTTCGGTAGCTAAAACACTGTGACCAATCTAAAATGAACAAAATGAGAGGTATAAGTTTACCCAAGACAATTGGCGCTGCGAGCAGGGTTGGTCTCAAGATGTTTCGCCGAAAGAAAGAGGTGAGCCCTGAGCAGTTTTTGATTCCGGGATGGACTTCCAAAGATGATGGGTTTGGCATGCTGGCTAATACCCTGTCTTTGTTGGGACCACCCATCAGTTGGGATGAAAGGTTAGAACCCTTAAGTGTGCCTCTGGGAGAGCGGGTTGCCACTCTCCTCCGAGAAAGTAAATTTCCAAAAAAACGGGGGACGCTGACAGACGGTTTTTGGCTGCTGGCCACAGCCTTACGCCACTCCGTTCAGCGTGAAGTTGAATTAGTTCAGCAGCAGGTAAAGTCTGAACATAAGAGAAAACAACTAGAGGAGGAAGTAGAGACTCTGCGACAGCGCTGCTCGATGATGAGCGAAATTGTTAGCACCAGTCAGGATCGAGCCAAAGAATGGGAGGATAAGCATGTTCAAACAATTTGCCGTAATATTAAACTCCGGCAACAGCTCTGTGCGAATAAGGAAAAGCAAGGGGTAGAACCTGATCCACACCGTATTCGTGCCATGATAAGGAATGGCAATGATCCTGATGTAATTGATGATTGGGACGGGAATATCTGGTATGATGATAATGGTAATAATGCAGATACCCCCCGGCATGTGCCTGGCATACTCCCCTCTCCCTCCGCTGTTCAAGCCCGCCCCGTAAGGCAGCGGACTGTCCAAGCAGATGAAGGCGAGAGGGGGGATGATGTAAGTGTAGAAACTGAAGGGACCGGTGCTCCGATCTCCCAAGCGGACCCAGGGGAAGGCTCCCAAACCCCTGCTTATGCTAGGTGGGCTCCCCCCTCAACGGGATGGTCTCAGCAGCCTCCCATGTGCCAGAGTGGTAACAGGGGTCGGGAGCAGTCAACAACAATACGTGACTTTACTATAAAAGAGCTGGCCGCCATTGGAGATCGTTTTAGGCAAAAGACAGGAGAAACTTTGGCGGCCTGGCTTCTGCGGGTTTGGGAGCAAGGGGGAGGTAGCATATATCTGACCCCTGAGGAATTGTTGGGGTTAGGATCATTAACTACTGATATTCGAGTCACTGCCGAATTACGTGGCAGAAGGAGAGATGTAGACTATTTACTTGCTACTCTAGGAGAAGCCCTGTTACGGGTGTATCCGTCACCAGTAGATTGGGATCTGCATTTGCAGAACCATTGGGGCACACCAGAGGAGGGTATAGCAGTGATTCGCCAACAGGCCGTGGCCTCTGCTTTGTATGCGGGGCGCCTGAGGCTGTGGATGCATGGGGGGAGCCCTGATGAAGAATTATTCACAGCTGGAATGCATACCCGATTGGTTCGTTCAGCCCAACCTACTATACGGGGACTGGTCCTGTCTGTAACTAGTCCGCTAATTGGGCACCTCGTATCTGAGGCGGTGCACGCCCTATCTGGACTCCAGGAACTGGAGTTGGGAGGTAAAATCCACTCACGTACAACCCAGGTTAAAGCAGACAGACAGGATGAAAGGAGAGGGGCTGCTGTTAATAATGGACTGACCAGAAAAGAGCTTTTTCTAACTTTGTTAAAGTTAGGCGTACCTAAAAGTGATATTGATGGGAAACCTACTGCAGTCTTGTATGCCCTTTATAAGAGGAAGGCAGGGGAACATCATCCCCAGATGCTGGGTCCTCCCGGCCCAGCTGTGCCTTCTGCTCCCACTGCTGCTTCTATCGAGTCAGCTTCTCCTGCCCCAGTTACCCGTGATGAGGTACAACAATGGGTTAAACAGGCTCTTAAGGATAACAATAGCATGTGGTCCTGGAAACCCCCGAACCCTTCTGAAGCCTGAAGGTGTGGGCAGGATTCCCGTGTCTATTCCATCGAGACACGGCGCACACACGGGGATCCGCGGCCCTACATACCATTAACAATTCACTGGGGTGGGGGTAATGATCGCCAATACTTGGCTTTGGTTGACACCGGTGCAGAGCACTCGGTGATTCCTGGTAACCCCGACCTCTGGAACGGACCCACATTTCGAATAGAAGGAATGGGAGGGGCAATCACCCTGGCAAAGGAAATAAAAGTCCGTGCCACGGTGGGTGATGGCCCTTCCCCCATATGGTTACATGCGTTGGTAGCTGCCACTGACGAGTGTATTCTGGGTATTAATATGTTGGCCGGTACAGCCCTTAATACTAGCCAAGGGGGGTTTGCATTCGGAATTCGGACTATTACAAAAAGATTAGTGGTGGGTCAGGCCAAGTGGGATCCCGTGGTGGTGCCACCCCCCTCAAAACCTGTATGCATTCCGCAATATCGCCTCCCTGGAGGGCAGGAGGAGATTACCGCCACCATTGATGCTTTGAAAGAAGAAGGGGTAGTGAGGCCTGCAACGTCGCCCTTCAATAGCCCTGTTTGGCCGGTCCAGAAGCTGGACGGCTCCTGGAGAATGACAGTTGATTATCGTTTTTTGAACAAACATGCCCCACCACTTGCTTCAGCAGTTCCGGACATTGTCACTCTTATTGAAAACATTGCTACTGGGAACTCAGGAACATGGTATGCTGTCATTGATCTCGCTAAGGCCTTCTTCAGTATTCTTATAGCTGAGGACTCACAGGATCAGTTCGCCTTTACCTGGAAGGGGCGCCAGTATACCTTCACCCACCTTCCAGTATCGCCTTCCCTCTCAATTCACCATTATATTGATGATGTGGCCTCCTGGAGCCTCTGGCAGAAACAAGAGGGTCGCCGAGTCCCACTAGGATTCTGGTCATGTACCATGCCTGAGACTGCCACTCGTTATTCTGTTTTTGAACAACAGTTACTAGCCTGTTACTGGGCCCTGCTAGAGACTGAAAGAATGACAGGTGATGCAGATGTTCAATTGCGACCTGCACTTCCTATAATGAATTGGGTCCTGGCTAATGATGCTAATCTAAAGATCCGGCGGGCTCAGCAGTCTTCTATTGTTAAATGGAAGTGGTATATTCAGAGTCGTGCGACCAGAGGGCCTGAAGGGGTGGGCCGCATACACGAACAGGTGGCTTACCATCCTAGGTCAGGAACTCAGTTATCGGAGGAGGGGGATGGTGGCTCCAGTCAGTATGCTGAGTTGAAGGCAGTCACTTTACCACTAGATCCCCATGATCACCCTCTTCGCCTGTTTACTGATTCCTGGGCTTTGGCTAATGGACTTGTGGTATGGATGCCTGATTTGCAAAAGAACAACTGGATGATACATGACCGCCCAGTATGGGGCAAAGAGTTGTGGCAGCTGTTGTGGGATGCTTCCCACCATCGTGAGATAACCGTTTATCACGTTGATGCCCATACCAATATGGCGACTAACATGGCTCAACATAATGCAGTAGCAGATCAGCTTGCCACTATCAGCTGTGCTGATACCGTCCCCCTGGCTCGATGGGCACATGAACAGAGTGGTCATTTGGGGGAGAAGGGATCAGCTATGTGGTCCCGTACACATGCTTTATCCATCCATCAGGATGATGTCCGCATGGTCATATGTACATGCCCAGAATGTCAGCTTGTGAAGTTCCATACCGTTCCACCTGGTCCGCATGGCCGAATAAAACGGGGTGCTCACTCAGCTGCGGTCTGGCAAATTGATTACATAGGCCCCATGCTAGACTGCATGGGTAAATATTACGTCCTAGTAATGGTTGACACCTTTTCGGGCCTGGTTTTTACTTTTCCCACCAAGACGGCTGACCAAGCTAGCACTATCCAAGGACAAAACCATTTGATTTATCGTTATGATGTTCCAGAGGAGATTCACTCTGATAATGGCTCGCACTTCTCCGGGAAAGCAATCTGTGATTGGGCAAATGACAACGGTATTTTATGGGTCCACCATATTCCTTATTACCCGCAGGCTGCCGGGTTAGTTGAACAAATGAACGGCTTACTGAAGGAACAAATTCATTTGTTAACATCACTGGGGACCCAGAAGGGATGGTGCCATGTGCTGCAGCAGGCAGTCGACAATTTGAATCATCGCCCTTTAAAAGGAGGTACACCTTTCCACCGACTTCTTCACGCTCCTGAATTACAGCCTATTCCAGAGGAATAACAGTCAATGCCCCCCATCCCCGAACTAGAGAATGTTGGACAAAAAGTATGGGTGGCACCACCAGGTAGTGGCCCTCCTGTAAAAGGGGTAATAGTGACACCTGCCCAGGGTAACACTCGGTGGGTAGCAATTGAGGGACAGGATGATTTAGTCTGTTTAAACACTGAACGCTTATGGTATCGTGAGTGACATGTGTCAGGCTTATTTGTTCCAGGTTCTCCATTTTACACTCCTGGTGATCTGGCTTAACAGCTGCTTTGATGCCAGCAATTGGATTTGTAATGTCGAGGACGTTCCAAGGGAGTTCCCAGTGGGAAACACGGTCCGATGCATTACACCAAGGAAGTCCTCGGTCACCAGCCTCAAGTGCAGCTTATATAAATATGTTATTGTTCAGCATGTTTCAAAATCTGTTCGTGAGCTCCAGTATCTGGGTATTGTGGCCAACAAGGATAATTTGAGCCTTGGTTGGAATCCTTTCTCATGGCTAACTGCTACATTTGGGGGAGTGGGCCACAATATCCTCCGTTGGTTGCTCGCGTCATTGCTTATCTTTGTAATTGTTGTTTTGATTTCTCTTTTTTCGCTCCCTCTGTACTCAAATACTGGTTAGGCCTCGCAAATGACAGATTGTGACCAAGGGGTGGAATGTAATGGAGGATTAAAACCATGTACTCAGATGCTTTTTGCTTATGTGGAACTGACGACACTGGGTCCACACGCAGGTCACCTTACTTTCAGAACTAGCAGATGTAATTAAACTCAGCCATGGGGACTTATCTGAAGATACACTTTGAAATGGAATTCCACCGTGAGGCCCAGGGAAAGCAGTTGTCAAATACGACACTCTGAAATTGACGTATTGGTCACAACCTGTCTTGCTCAAGAAGTTTTAATGAGTCCTTGTATCTACGAGATAAACCAGGATATCATAGCATCCTGCTCCATAATAATTAATCTTCTAAATTGTAGAATAGTATGCTCAGCTTTGATTTTGACTGACAAATGTTAGAGGGAGTGGGTGCATGATTAATTGTTTTTGGGGTATATAAGTCTGTGGTCCTGCTGCTGAAGTTTAGACTCTCCGAGGGGTGGGAACACCCCTTGTCAAGAAGGAAGAACAGCCAGAGTCCGAGCAACGTCCCGGTCGGGGGAGGTGGAGAAGCTGCTACCAGCGCCCTGACAACCTACTACAAGTGTGCAGTTGTTGCCTCGCTTCGGCAGTTGGGACCAGTCCAAGCGTTGATAAGTATAGTTGGGAAGGGCTTGCATATTGTAGTGTGAAATCAGCTTTTGAATTAGTAATAAACATTTGTATAAACTGAACTGCTCTCGGTGTGTGTGTCTATTTTCTTTCGGTAGCTAAAACACTGTGACCAATCTAAAATGAACAAAATGAGAGGTATAAGTTTACCCAAGACAGGCCCATTGTTGTTCGTTATATACATTAATGATCTAGATGATGGGGTGGTGAATTGGATTAGTAAATATGCAGACGATACTAAGACAGGTGGAATAGTGGATAATGAAGAAGGTTTTCAAGGATTGCAGTGGGATTTGGGCTGCTTAGAAAAGTGGGCTGAAAAATGGCAGATGGAATTTAATGCTGATAAGTGTGAGGGGCTTCATTTTGGTAAGAAGAATCAGAACAGGACATACGTGGTAAATGGGAGAGCATTGATGAATACAGAAGAGCAGAAAGATTTAGGAGTAACGGTACATCGTTCCCTGAAGGTAGAAACTCACGTGGAGTTTGACATGTGTGCAGTAGATGATCCCTGCAGATTCACAATGAAATGTTGATTCACTTGGAAGGACTGTTTGGGGCCCGAATGGTGGTGAGGATGTGTGGTCCCATGTGGAGCATATTCTGTGGCCACAGGGATAGGTGCCAAGGGGATGATTGATAGGGAGGGAGGTGTAAGGGCTAAAATGACTTGCAAGCATATTCTGCAAAAAGCCAGCAGATATTATTGACCTTCATTGAGTGTCTCCTAGTAACAGCCAACTTCAAGGCTGTGGCTAGCTTTTTGCGTGTTTAAGATAAACAATCAGTTTTGAATTTCCATTCCTTCTGTGAAGATGGAAAGAATGAACATGGTCCAAATACTTTTATTGACCATTACAATCATTGCTATCATTGTTTTAAGTGGCTTAATTGTTTTATCATAGTATTTAGTACTGTATAAGAAAGTAGTAGTAATGTAGTAACTGATAAGATTTAATAAATCACGAAAAACTCAACTGCAACTTTAGAATGGATTTTTTCTTTGAATGAGTCATAAACATAGACACTCTAGTCTTCCCAAACAATTATAAAGGAATATAGTCACAATATTTAGTCAATAAAAATAGAGTTATTCACTTATTAATCAATAAAAGACAGAATTTAAGACACAGAAAGTTGGAAATTGGATTTGGAATCCAGATTGGATTGATTGGGGACTGTTTAGAGCATATTGAAGAAGGAAGCACCAAGACCATCAAGAAACAGTAAGCCTGACTAAAGGTTCCTTCTGTGTTTTTATTACAAGTTAGAACTGCTTGGCCTATGAGGACTGCTTTGGTTTTGGAGTAATTGCTGTGTATGTTGGATATCTGAGTGCGATGATCAACTGGATGGATAAGATGGCAGCTGCCACAGAAACTGCTGTACCTAAGGAGCTACGTGTTAAGAACTTATAGAAGAATTACAAAGTCAACAATTAGAGACAAGTGGAAACAAGTTGACTCTTCATGCAAGACTGAGTGAAGATATAGATAAGAAGAAGATAACGGCTGCTGGAGGTACGGATCTCACAGAATTACTGCAAAAACCATTAATAGAAGCTAAGATCAGCCACAAGGAAATGGCTGAAGCTGCACCTCAGGATGGTGGTGAGGGAGGATGATCAATCCAAAATGGAGACAGGGTCAGATATTAAGGCAACATCTGATATATAGGACCTAATGATCGTGCATCATATGTTGGAAGCAGGAGAAATATGAAGAGTTTTAGATTGGGCTCCAGTCTTACAAGTAATGCATCTACACGTTTAAGGATTCAGGCGGATGTGGTAGCTCTTGAATAAGAAAAAAGAATTCTTTCACATTGAATTTGACAGAATTATGAACTAATTTAAAGATCTAGCAACAGTTCTTTATCTAACATTAAAAAAGTTTGGGAACATGACTTTCAACAACTGTTTGCTGAAGTGATATGGCATCAACAGTTCAGGCAAGTGTATGGAATAATATTTGGCTTTTATTAACAGACTCATTGCTATCTTAGTCTGGCCATTGGGACACTGAACACCATCTGTTATATCAGCTAAGCAGAAACTCCTACAGCAGTAGCCAATACACGTACGTCTACGTGAGTGGCAGTCAGTAATAGTATATGAAGATAAATGGGAGACTATTTTGAAAAATGTATATTCATCCTCTCTGTATGCTAGACATTCTTTATTACAATTTAAAGTAGTCCATAGGGGCCACTATTACAAAGTTAAATTAGCTAAATTTTACCCCAATATATCATCTAAATGTTCTATGTGTACAACTCAAGAAGGTACCTTATATCATATGTTCTGGCTATGTCCCTCCCTTTGTAACTACTGAAAAAAAGGTATTTATTACACTATCTTTAATTCTCAATATAAATCTCTCTCTGAGCCCTTTTATTGCTATTTTTGGAATGAGTGGACCATGGACTTAATTTTGACTCCATCTCAATCCCATGTCATTGCTTTTGCTTCCCTGATTGCTTGACGGCTCATTTCGTTGCAGAGGAAAGATATTGTCCCTCCCACATGTATACAATGGTTCTAGGATTTGATGGTATCGCTTTCTCTGTTCAAAAATAGTTCAACTACTAAAACAAGTGAAAAACAATTCTATTTGGGATTCTTTTTTCAATTATTTTCAAGATTTATAGATCAATTATTTTTTCTTTTTATTAAAAATCTTTTCTTTGCTTCTTTTCCTTCATTTTTTGAACTATTAGTATTGAAATTAGTGGTTGATGCCTGGCTTTGATTGTATTCACTCAGATAATAGGTTGGGGGTTAGAAATTACATTAGTTATTGGTATTTATTTTTTCTTTTCCTTTTTTAATTGACAAATTGGATCATATGTATCTTGTTTACCATTGTTCAGTATCTGTAATTTTAATTTACTTTTACCTGAACATTATATCATATGAATCTATGTAGTTAATATTATTAGTTTCTCAAAAACAAATAAAAATATTGAAAAAGAAATTTGACTTAGTTAAAGAGGCAAAAAGAGCATAAATTGCTTTATGAGAGATACGCCCTTGAACAAAAGGAGCAGCCATTAGGCGCTTTCAGGTGGACCATCTGTCTTGAGGGCAGCGGCCCTTTTAGGTGACAGCCCTAAATGGCTGCTGCAGCATTGCCTGGTCCACCTGAAAGAGCCTTTTCATATCCAGAGGCACCTCGTAGAGCCTCCAGATCTGATGGAGGCGGGGTGACTGGTGCCGCATCGTCACCTGTCATAAATAAGTGGCATTGCAATGGCTGTCTTCCCTACCCATAATCCGCTATGCAGGTGGACCTGCTCTGTGTTTCCCACAACAAATCCAGCTGCGAAAGATATTATGGATAGGGAAGACCGCCATTGCTATACCGCATTTTGAGTCCCAGAAAGTGGCCCCAGTACAGGACCGGCCAGCTGGGCTGTCATAGCCCGCATCAGCCACCACCCCCCCCAATGTCCCCTGCTGTCCGCCCCTGTCCCAGCGTCCTCTGCTGGCCACCCCTGCCCCAATGACCTCTGCCAACCTCCCCTCCCCAGTGGGGGAGGGTCTGTCAGGTGGCAGGGTGGGGGTCTGTCAGGTAGCGGGTTGGGGGGGTGGTGCTGTCCTGCAGTGGGGAGTTGGGCCACCAGCTGATGGAGTCATCAGCCTGCTCCCAGGCAGCCACTTACAGTGTCTGCACATTCAGGTGCGTTGGTAGATTGCAGCGCTTCACCCATTATCCCTCCTGGAGGAGGGGTTGGTGTCGACGCCTTGGAGGCACTTCTGCCTCATTCAGGTGAGTATATCTTTAGCCGCAAGGGGGAAGATTATGCAGCTTTACACTGGGGTGTTCAGGCCACCTAAAAGGGCCTATTGATTCAAGAGAGATACAACTTTGAACAGCAAAAGGAGCAGGAGACTTATGTCTTTGAACAGCAGGAGGAACAGGCAACAGGAGCTACTCGAACTGGAAACAGAAATTGCTGTTAAACAGGCCAGGTCAAAAATACTGGGAGGCTCAGTGGTATCTGGAGCTTGAAGTAAATAATCTAAAGTGTCATGCTTTGAGGAAGGACAACAGAAAAAGGAAATATTGAATACCAAAGCTTGGTTCTGAAATAGGCAGTTTAAGGCACAGGGCAGACCCAGTGCCATGGTTATGAGATGTTCAAGATCCCAAACTAATCAGGTTGAGGTAAGGTTCCAGATCTCAAACCTCAGTGGTGACCCCATTGGACATAGATGTGAGCCAAATGTCATCTTATGAAGGCTCATACCAGGCACTCCCAGCAGGTATTGGAAATCTTGGTGAACAAAATAACTTACGCCCAGGCATGACAAGATGAGAGAGCTGCATCATTAATACAGTTCTCTTCTCTGCCCAAGAGAAAAATACCAGTTTTTGATGGTAACCCACAAATTCTAAATGTTTATGAAAAGCTTTGAATGCAGTACTGAAATGAAGTGTCAAAACTCACAAGATTGTTTATATTATTTGCAGCATTTTATGAATTGACCACCACATGATCTTGTAAAGAGTTGCCAACAAATGGTCCTAAAGGAAGGATTCAAGCAGGCTAAGTCATTACTGAAGAAGCATTTTGACGACAAGTATATAATTTCAACAGCTTATGTACAGAAGGCTCTTTCATGGTCCAATACAAGACCAAATGACGCAAGGAATTTACAAGCTTACGGCAACTTTCTAAGAGAATGTTGCAATGTCATGATGGAGATTGGCCAACTTTGAAAGCTTGACATACCTTCTAGAATGCTAATCATTGTAAATAAATTACCCTTCCAGATGAGAGAACTGTGGAGAAGTGAAGTTGTTGAAAACCAGAAAAAAAAGTGACGAAACAGCTATTTTTAAGGATTTGGTGGAGTTCATTGAAGAAAAAGTGGACATTATGTATGAAATAATCAAAGGTAATCAAACAGTAAGTAAAGAAGTCCAAATCATATCCTCAACCAAATTTTTTTTTAAAGTACATTTGACACCTCTGACAATGGTGGATAAAGAAATGAAGAAAAAAAGAAAGTCTGCCTGTTGTGAAGAAATGTTTGTTCTGTAATAGTTACCATGATTTGGAAAAGTGTGCACAGATGGGAAAGAAGAAGGAAAATGGAGTATATTTTGGCTGTCTGTGTAAAGGACACATCAAGTGACTCTGCTGTGTATATAAAAAGGCAACAATGAATCAGCATACAGGAGGGATAATGAAAACTTGAATGGTGTATTAACATCCTTGCATCCAATCACACCAAAAAACCAAGGAGCTGCTTGTAGACTTTAGCAAGGGAACACCAGAGGTGTACAATCCAGGGGATCAGAGGTGGACAGGGTGAACAAATTTAAATTTCCAGGAGTCACTATCTTGAAGGACCTTTCTTGGACCCAACATGTTTCTTTTTTTTTGTTTCCGTATCTTTTTTTAAAATCTTGAGTAAGAAATTCTGCCTGGCCCACAGGAAAAATAATCTGAGGGTTGTATCTGATGTCACGGATGCACTCTGACAATACATTTGAACTTTCAACTTTTAACTTTGAAACAAAATAAAGCATAAAATTCTCAGGATATTTAGCAAGTTTGGCGGTATTTGTGGTTCTGATAAAAGATCACTGACCTGAACTAGCGACTTTAATTCTCTCTCCACAGATCTGTTCAACATGCTGACAATCTCCATCGTTTTCTGTTTCCATTTCACTAAAATCTAGCACATCAAACTACTGCACTCTCCATTCATTACAAATAAGTCAATGCACTGTAAAGAATTGTTGCCAAGTTTCCACTTTTTCCTAGAATTATTTCAATTACTTTCTACAACAGGATTATGTCTGTGGTACATTCACAGTCCCATTGAAGTGAGTATTGAACTTTGACCAACCTATTTTATTTGACAAAGATTTATCATTAAAGACAGATACAGTACATTTCATACTGCTTAATGACATGAAGGCCATTCAGCAACTGACTATGCCAGCTCAGTCTCATTTCCCCATGTTCTTTCCTCTGTCCTAATCTCTTGCCCATTAACATTGCCTGATTGTCCTGCCACCAAGCAATTTACCAAGGCTTATTAGACTTTGGAATATGAGAGGAAACCCAGAGGATGTGCAAAATCCACACAGACTGTTCTTGGTCAGCCTCGATCCCAGAGTTGCACGAATAACAGCTATCATTTTGTTGCTCAAAAATGAACAACACATCTATCATTATCAGGGAAATTTTGTTGATGTCTAATTGTTGTAATCTGATGATATCTAAAGAATTTTGGTAATGCAATTCGATACTTTAGAAGGACACATGGACAATAAATCCTATTTGCCCAAAGGTGATTGGCATCTTGCAATGTAACCTTTCAATTTCAACTGGTATGAAAAAAAAAGGACCGATTTAACCAAGTTACACTGTATTGATCATAATTTCTAATATATGGCTCTGGAACAATCTCTTCAATAAATAAGATTTGAACATTGCAAGATGAAAATGTATTTTTTTTTTAATTAGATTTAATTTAAGGCAGTTGTAAGCAGGAAGTGACCTGAAACCATCTTCCACAGACCTGGTTTTTTTTTTTTAAGAATTGTTGCCATTTGGGGGGGAGTCACGTGATGGAGTAGTGGCCGGACGGTGAACTCCAGCCCTCTCCAGAAAAGTCGGGAAAAACAAGAGAAAATACAAAGGCACAGAAATACAAGTTAAAGAAAAGTGTGTATAAAGGTGGAAAGAAGATGGAGACAAAAGGAGAAAAATCAAAATCAACGGAAAGAAGAGAGGAAGAGAAGACAACGGAGGAAAAAGGTGAAGGCCTTACCTGTCCGAAGAGGCCCGCTGTGGAGAGAAGACCCCACTACCTCAGGTCGGTAGAAAGAGAACTACAACAATGGCTCACAGAGCCGAGTAAAAGTGCGCAACCGCGCATGCGCGACTCCTCGCGCATGCGCGATGCGCATGAAAAAAAACACACCGACGGGAGGGGGGACCAGCTGGGGAGTCGATCTCCACAGCCGGCAACGACAGCTGCAGAACACCTGCAGCAAGAAGAGACCACAGAAGACAATGGAAACAAGAAAGAAGAGGAGGAAAGGGCAGCAAAGAAACAACAGATGGTCAACCTAGAGGAAGAAGAAGAGGAAGAGGAAGAGTACAGGGAAATAGAAGAAGAAAAGAAAGGCAAGGTAAAGGAGGTACTTGCTCTTGTTAGAGGATACATGGAGTCATTTAAAGAATGGCAAACACAGGAATTCAATGATTTAAGAAGAAGAATAAACAACACAGAAAAGAAAATAAATAAAATGGATATGACCTTAACAGAAATGGGGAAAAAAATGGACAAGATAGAAGAATGGGCAATAGCAGCAGAAATGGAGGTAGAAGACTTAAAAAAGAAATTGGAGGAATCTAATAAAAAAACTAAAGAGACACAAGAATTACTAGCCCAAAAAATAGATATAATGGAAAATTATAACAGAAGAAATAACATAAAGATAGTGGGCCTTAAGGAAGATGTAGAAGGCAAGAATATGAGGGAGTTTATAAAAGAATGGATCCCTAAGGCCCTAGGATGTCCAGAACTACAGCAAGAAATGGAAATAGAAAGGGCACATAGAGCATTGGCCCCTAAACCACAACCACAACAAAAACCAAGATCTATTGTAGTAAAATTCCTAAGATATACTACAAGAGAAAAGGTACTGGAGAAGACAATGGAAAAAGTAAGAGAGGGCAACAAACCACTGGAGTATAAAGGGCAAAAAATCTTCATTTATCCAGATATAAGCTTTGAACTCCTAAAGAAGAGAAAAGAGTTCAATGCAGCAAAAGTGATTTTATGGAAGAAAGGATATAAATTTACACTGAAGCATCCTGCGGTATTGAAAATATTTATTCCAGGACAACAAAACAGACTATTCTCGGATCCAGAAGAAGCACGAAAATTTGCAGAACAATTACAAAAATAGACTGAGGGATGAAGACGGGTAATGAGAGCAAAAATTATCACGATTGATATGTATGTGGGTAAAGACAAAAATAGACTGAGGGATGAAGACGGGTAAGGAGGGTAAAAATGACCACGATTGATATGTATGCGGGTAAAGAGGTATAAGAGTGAATAGAGACAATGGGCATATGTGAAAGTATCTGTAATTAGAGGAAAACATAGAGAGTATAGACAAGAATTAATAAGGGAAGGTAATGGAATAGAGAGAATAAGGAGGGAACTAAAAGAGTGACCTTTGTGACATATAAAAAACAAAATCTTTTCTGGGGGGGGCTGGGTGGGGGAAAAGAGCGGTCACTGCAAAATCAGTTGACGCTTGCGAGTGGATTCGCAAATCCAAATGGAGAGGGGAGATGTGGTTGTCCGACAAGGGATAAAGGGCAACTCAGGAGGGGAAGGGGAGATTGGGGATAAAGAAGATAGAAATAGGAGAATAAGGAAAATGTTGGATGTTGTAGGAATGTTGTCTGGTAAAGAGTTGAAAATAAGAAAACAGAAATGGAAAAGGAGGAAAGGTAATGATGGAAAAACGGAAAGAGAAGATAAACAAAATATAAAATGGCTACGCTGAACTATATGACTCTAAATATTAATGGAATACATAACCAAATTAAAAGGAAGAAACTACTAAATTTACTGAAAAAGGAAAAAATAGATATAGCATTTGTCCAAGAAACACACTTAACTGAATTGGAGCACAAGAAATTAAAGAGAGATTGGGTAGGACATGTAACAGCAGCATCGTATAATTCAAAAGCAAGAGGAGTGGCTATATTAATTAGCAAAAATGTGCCATTTAAAATAGAAGAGGAAATAATAGATCCAGCAGGGAGATATGTTATGATAAAATGTCAGATATATTCAGAACTTTGGAATCTACTTAATATATATTCACCTAACGAAGAAGATCAAAAGTTTATGCAAGATATCTTTTTGAAGGTAGCTAATACGCAAGGGAACATACTAATGGGAGGGGATTTCAATCTGAATTTGGATCCAAATATGGATAAAACGGGGAAAAAAATTAACAGGAAGAACAAAGTAACCAAATTTATAATTAAATCAATGCAAGAAATGAAACTTGTGGACATATGGAGGAAACAAAACCCAAAAGAAAAGGAATACTCATACTACTCGACTAGACATAAAACATACTCAAGGATAGACCTATTCCTGTTATCAGCCCACATACAAGGGAGAGTTAGGAAAACGGAATATAAAGCTAGACTATTATCGGACCACTCACCCCTGTTATTGGCAATAGAGCTAGAAGACATCCCTCCAAGAATGTATAGATGGAGATTAAACCCCATGCTACTTAAAAGACAGGATTTTAGAGAATTTATTGAAAAACAATTAAAAATGTACTTTGAAGTAAATACGGAATCAGTGGAAGATAAGTTTATACTATGGGACGCAATGAAAGCATTCATTAGAGGGCAAATAATAAGTTATGCAACCAAGATGAAGAAGGACTATAATCAGGAAACAGAGCAGTTGGAAAGGGAAATAATAAACATAGAAAAAAAAATAGCAATAAAGGAAGATACAACCAAAAGAAGAGAATTGGCGGATAAAAAAATAAAATATGAAACATTACAAACATATAAGGTGGAGAAGAATATAATGAAGACAAAACAGAAATATTATGAACTAGGGGAAAAAACACACAAAATCCTAGCATGGCAGCTTAAGACAGAGCAAACTAAGAAAATGGTATTGGCAACAAGGAAAAAAGACAAACAAATTACATATAATCCAAAATAAATTAAGGAAAACTTCAGAGAATTCTATGAACAATTATACCGAACCGAAAACGAAGGGAAAGAAGGGAAAATAGATGAATTTTTGACTAAAATTGAACTACCAAAACTACAAATAGAGGAACAAAATAAATTAACAGAACCATTTGGAACAGTAGAAATACAAGAGATAATAAAAAATTTACCAAATAATAAGACACCAGGAGAGGATGGACTCCCAATAGAATTCTACAAAACATTTAAAGACCTAATAATACCGCCCCTCCTGGATGTAATCAACCAGATTGATGAGACACAAAACTTACCAGATTCATGTAAAACAGCAATAATTACAGTGATACTAAAACAAGGGAAAGATCCACTCTCACCAGCGTCATATAGACCAATATCTCTGCTAAACACAGATTATAAGATAATAGCTAAACTATTAGCGAACAGATTAGCAGAACAGGTACCGAAAATGGTAAATTTAGACCAAACTGGATTTATCAAAAAAAGACGCACAACAGACAATATTTGTAAATTTATTAACTTAATTCATGCAGTAGAAGGAAATAAAGCACCGGCAGTAGCAGTTGCTTTAGACGCAGAGAAGGCCTTCGACAGAGTAGAATGGAATTACTTGTTCAAAGTATTGCAAAAATTCAGTTTACCGGAGAAGTATATTAATTGGATTAAAGCATTATATAAGGGACCGTTAGCGAAAGTGACAGTAAATGGACATGTATCAAAGCAATTTAACTTAAGCAGGTCAACGCGGCAGGGATGCCCACTATCACCATTATTGTTTGCGCTAGCTATAGAACCACTAGCAGAATCGATAAGAAGAGATAATAATATAAAAGGAATAAAAATAAAAGACAGGGAATATAAAATCAGTCTGTTTGCGGATGATGTGATAGTGTACTTAACAGAACCAGAACTATCAATAAAAGAACTATATAAGAAATTGAAGGATATGGAGAAGTGTCGGGATACAAGATAAACGTAAATAAAAGTGAAGCAATGCCTATGAATAACGCGGATTTCTCAAAATTTAAGGAGGAATCCCCATTCAGATGGCAAACGCAGGCAATAAGATACCTAGGTGTGCAAATAAACAAAAATCTAGGCCAATTATATAAACTCAATTACAATCCACTAATGAAAAAATTACAGGACGATTTAGAGCATTGGAAAGAGCTACCACTAACACTGATAGGAAGGATAAACTGTATTAAAATGAACATTTTTCCAAGGATACTATACTTATTTCAGGCATTGCCAATACAACTGACAGAAAAATTCTTCAAAGAGTTAAAGAAAATAATAAGGAGATTTTTATGGAGAGGGGGGAAACCGAGGATAGCACTAGACAAATTAACAGAATGGTATAAACAAGGAGGCTTACAATTGCCAAACTTCAAAAATTATTATAGAGCCGCACAATTAAGGTACCTATCAGATTTTTATCAAACAAGGGAAAAACCAGACTGGACGAGACTAGAATTAGATAAAATAGGGGAAAAGATACCTGAACACATATTATATAAATGGGACGAAAAATTGGTACAACATAGAACTTCTCCAGTATTACACCATCTCCTCAATATATGGAAGAAGATTCATGTAGAAAGAAATAAAATAAATTACCAAATACCAAAACTAATATTGACGCAAAATAAGCTACTTCCTTTTACAATAGACAACCTTGCCTTTAGAAAATGGGAAAAAAAAGGGATTAAAAGAATAGAAAATTGTTTTTCAGGAAGTAGATTCTTATCCTTTGAACAAATGAGAGATAAGTACAATATAACGGGAGATACAGCGCTGGCATATTACCAACTGAGATCCTACTTGAAAGATAAATTAGGAAGCAACTTGAGTTTACCAGAGGGAAGTAACCTTGAATATGTGATTACAGATACAATGTTAATCAAAAGATTTATAAAAAATATGTATATTAAACTGCAAGAAAAGGAAAATGAGGAAACAAATGGTAAAACTAAACAAAAATGGGAACAAGATTTAAATATAAAGATAAAAAAGGAAACATGGGAGAAGTTATGCTCTGGAACGATGAGAAATACAATAAATACGAGGCTGCGTATGATACAATATAATTGGTTACACAGACTATACATTACACCGCAAAAGTTAAATAAATGGGACCCAACAGTATCTGATAGATGTTTTCGATGTAAAAAAGAAAGGGGAACAACAATTCATGCAATCTGGACATGTGAGAGAGTAGAAAAATTTTGGGATGATCTCAATCAGATATTAAATAAAATAACAGAAAACAATATACCAAAGAATCCAGAGATCTTTCTCCTAAGTAACATAAAAAATAAAGAATTTGGAATTGACTTGGAGGATGCACAAAAAAGATTTGTTAAGATAGCCCTAGCTGTAGCAAAAAAATGTATTATGTCAACCTGGAAATTGGAAGATAATTTGAAAATACAACAATGGTATATAGAAATGAATAAATGTATTCCATTAGAAAAAATAACATATAGTTTAAGAAATAATATTGAAATATTCGAACAAGTATGGGAGCCTTACATTAAATACAATAGCGAAAACCTACCGGGAACAAACATTACCTAAGTTGATGGAAGGAGAAGAAAAGAAAAGAATGGACTCAGTAGAATTTCTGGTGTATTTTTGTTGAATGACAACATTGTCTAACTGAATTAATGCAACCTAGATTGTATAACTAAAATGGATGAGAGGGGGGGGGGGATGGGGGGGTGGCTTGGGAGGAGGGAGGGGGGAGGGAGAAAAAATCACTGTAAATGTGTGGAAAAGAAAAAGTGTATATCATGGCTATTGTGATTTATGGTGTGAAAAATAAAAAATTTAAAAAAAAAAAAAATTGTTGCCATTTGACTTGCTTGGTTTATTTGCGATGACTATTGCATTTTGTGCCTCATTGGCTCTTAGCAGGCAGAGTTCTGGATTTCATTCAAATTTGGTAATGAAAAATTCAATGATATTCTGGATTTCAACACCATGCCCAATTACAACCTTCATTTCAGGCACAAGGACAAGAGGTGAATTTTAAGGGAAATCAATTGTCCTTATTGTCAAGGAAATACTTGGAATAAATTGGCAAAATAATCTAGAGATGAAAGGAAGTCGAAGAACAGACCTTCCAGCAGCTTCTCCAATTGTTGGCTATCAATTTAATGGAGGGATTCTTTGGAAATGATCTTTATGGCAGAGCCCTTACCAAAATGTTTTCCATTAGATTATTCCATCAAAAGCTTTGTACAGGTGAGGTTACTGGAATACCTTGTTCACACATGGAAATGGAACTATGAAAATAAATGGGCAATAATAGAAAAGATTTTCAAAATTAGAAAAACTTATTGAAAGAGAATTTGTTGGGATTTATTCAATAAAACTAAACAATCATTATCAGGTTGGTTACCCTTATCTTTTACAAAGATGGGACATATTAATTTGATTAAAATGAATTTTTTAACTTAAATTTTTGTATCTTTTTCAAGCATTACCAATTTTTAACCCCAAATCCTTTTTCAGTTTGCTGGATTCAACTATTTCTATGTACATTTGGCAAGGGAAAAAAAAACACATAAATAAAACCTATCTTTAAAAGACCACGCTAAATGGAGGATTATGACTGCCAGATTTTAGATTATTACTATTAGGTGATTAATATGCATAATTTACTTTTATTACTATAGTGAATCGCCCCTCCTGGGTAGAAATGGCAGTTCACCAAAAAGAAAATCTATGTTGGTAATTTTAGGATCCTTTTTTATTATTTTATTATTTCAAATTAACAAATAATTCATTAATGAGAAATAGATTGAGAATTTGGGCTCAGTTTAGGAAATTCTTTGAAATTAATGATTTTTCACTGGCTGGTCCAGTGAATTATAGATAATCATCTGTTCTACTGTCTTTGTTGGATATAGGTTTCAAGGAATGGCATAGAAGAGGTATTCAAAGTTTTAAGGGTATTTTTATTCAGAATAATTTTGCCTCTTTTGAACAATTATCAGCCAAATTTAATCTTTCCAATAGGCTCTTTTTTAGATATTTACAAATTAGATACTTTGTTCAGTCCAAGCTGTTGGATTTTCAGTAAATTTCTAATACTAAGATTCTAGAACTGTTTTTTTTTAATATATGGTTTTATTTTCATGGTGGATTGATATCATGTATTTATAATAATTTATTGGATTTAAAATAAGTCTTTATGGATGGGATCAAAAGAGATTGGGAACAAGATTTGAACATAAATTTTTCAGATGAAGATTGGTACTCTACTCTCAGTTTGATTAATGATTCCTCATTTTGATCAAGACTCTGGTCATTACAATTCAAGGTGATGCATAGAATTGATATCTCCAAAATTAAATTATCTAATTTGTATGCAGATATTAATCCATTATGTGAGAAATTTAACATTTTTGAAGTGTCTCTGATTTATATGTTTTGGAAGTGGTCAAATTTAGAGATTCTGGAAAGATATTTCTCAAACTCTATCAACAATTCTCAAGACTAGTTTGGAAGCTTGCTCATTAATTGCTCTGATTGGGTTTTCTTGTGATGTAGATAAACATTTATCAGCATCTCAGTAAAATTTATTAGCTTTTGCCAAATTGATAGCCAGATGAACAATTTTATTGAGATAGAAAGGTGAAGCAACCCCTACTCATACACAGTGGTTATATGATGTAATATCTTATTTAAGTTTGGATAAAATTAAATATAATATTAAAGATAAAATGTTTCAATTTATGAAATTGTGGGGCCCATTCTTATATATTTTTTTCTAAATGGAATAATTAACAATTTCTGTATGTTCCAGTGATTCTTTGCCTATTTTCCAGGGGTCACCAGTGATTCCATATTATTGATTAAAAAAAAAATCTTAAGCATTAAGGTGACCTTGATTGGAGGGAGGGGTTAGATTAGATTAATGTTTAGTTTGTAGTTTTTTTCTCTTTTGTTTTTTCCCCTTTATTTATTTTATCAAATATTTCAACAAATGGGTTTGGCACGGTTCCATATATTATTTCTTTCAATAATTTGAGGTATTACAAATAACTACTGATGTAATTTTATAGACATTTTCATTATTTTTTTTCTGTGTGTTTACTTGTATACAACTGAATTACTATGTAATTGTCAATTTTTAAAGTATGCTTATATGTTAAAGTCAATACAAATATTTAAAAGAAAAGGTTTTTCAAATTATCTTAAATTTAATCTCTTTCTTTGGCTTGGCTTCGCGGACGAAGATTTATGGAGGGGGTAAAAAGTCCACGTCAGCTGCAGGCTCGTTTGTGGCTGACAAGTCCGATGCGGGACAGGCAGACACGATTGCAGCGGTTGCAAGGGAAAATTGGTTGGTTGGGGTTGGGTGTTGGGTTTTTCCTCCTTTGCCTTTTGTCAGTGAGGTGGGCTCTGTGGTCTTCTTCAAAGGAGGTTGCTGCCCGCCAAACTGTGAGGCGCCAAGATGCACGGTTTGAGGCGTTATCAGCCCACTGGCGGTGGTCAATGTGGCAGGCACCAAGAGATTTCTTTAGGCAGTCCTTGTACCTTTTCTTTGGTGCACCTCTGTCACGGTGGCCAGTGGAGAGCTCGCCATATAATAATACGATCTTGGGAAGGCGATTTAATCTAACGTCCAGGTAAAAACAGTATTGTTACACCATGACCCAGACAGACTTTAGATTTCAAATTTATTATCAAAGTACATATGTGTCATTACATACAACCCTGAGATTTTTTTCTGCGGGTCCAAAAAATAACTGTACACAGCATATACATGTCATTATTCTTTGAATTAGCTTATGTTCAAAACAAAGTTTGCAGTGGATTTCAGTGCATAAGATCTCAGTTCTAATAAACAAGAAGTCTGCAGATGCTGGAAAGCTGAATTGTGAGCCCAGAAGTCCCCAAAACCCAGCGGCAATAGATATTCACCATGACAAATGGTTACTTAAACAAAAGTCACTTTTAATGATCTTTAAACATGAAAACAGAATCACACTTTAACTTAACTCAACTAACCTAACTTAACCCCATTCTAAGTCTAAGCGTATGTATATATAATGTGTGTGTAAGTTCAGAAAAGTTCTTTGGTTCACAGTCAAATCTCACTTCTCATTCCTCCAAGTTCACTGGTTGCAGGCAAATCTTATACTGTGCACAGAATTTAACATGTATAAAGTTCACCACACTTAAAAGGTAAATGGTTATGGCTCAGGAAGATTCTTGTCAGTTTTCAGAGAGAGATTTGTTATTCCAGGACATCCACAACTGATATATTTCCATCAGCCACTCAATGAAGTGATTTTGCCCCTTCAGGGTTCTCCAGATGATAATCTCTTTCTTTCAGGTCACTACAGAGTTCCTTTTTGTTTCCCTTATTCCAAGTGAAACATTAGACAGCCAGTCCTCTCCTCTTGCATGAACCACAAGGGCTTTGACCAGGCTGTCTTCCATGTGGGGCTTTTCACAAGCTTGCCAACTTGCCCTGTTCCAGTCCCATTTACTGTTGCCAAATGTAAAACTGATATCTCTCTCTCTCTCTCTCTCTCTCTCTCTCTCTCTCTCTCTCTCTGAGAGAAAGCCTATTCGACTTTCTCTGCTTGCAAAACCACATGACCCTCTTAGAACAATGTTCTCTTCCAGTCAATCTATGGCTCCAACAAGACATTTCATCTGTTGCCTTTTGTAAACAACAATTCATTAGTGAAGTATTTTGAGCACTCTTCAAAGCTCTTGCAAAAGCTGAGGAGCCCATATATCTAGCATAGGGCAGGGCTCCAGTATTTTAAATAAGATCTTTTTAAAGTGTTTGTACGTGACAAACCTTTCCCAATTTATCTCCTAAAAACATATCTATATACTCTGTCACAGCTGGAGCCACATGTAAAGTGCTTGAGGAACTCAACAGGTTAGGTGTCATCTGTGGAAATCAATAGAGAGTCAATGTACCTTTGTCATTACTGATGAAGGGATTTCAGTCTGTTCTTTGTTGCTTCAGTTCAAATAATTTATTTTTTAAGGTAATACAGCTTTTTAAAATAGCTGTCTCTTTTGGATATGGGAGAGGGAATTTATTGCTGGGTGTAGATGGTGGGAATGAGGTGGAAGAGATACTGATAGTTTAGAAAGGAAAGAACAAGAGAGATGCTATCTCTGATTGAAGGGTGAGAAAGGAAAGAGAGAGAGAGTGTGTGTGAGAGAGAGAGAGAGAGAGAGAGAGAGGGAGAGAGAGAAAGAGAGAGAGAGAGAGATGGCGAGGGAGCCAAGTGTAGGAGGGGGAGGGAAAGATGTCTGAGGAAAGATTTTAAAAGTTGTCAGGTATAGAAAATTCACTTCCTTCACATGTTCTGGTCGTAGAATGCCTTGGTGAGTGAGGAGGAGGGAGAAATGTTGAAAATAAAAGTTTTAATTTGGATAAAAATGGTACTTTAAAAGAGCATACCATTTACTTTTTTATTTCCTAATAAAAATCCATATTATAAATGACATTTTCAGGGAGCTGCATGCATAGTGATGTTCCTATTAAGAGAGGGAGAGAGAGAGAGAGAGAGAGAGAGAGAGAGAGAGAGAGAGAGAGAGAGAGAGAGAAGTCACTTTCAGGTGGAATAGCTGAGAGAATGCTGCTCCGGAGCCAGCTGCAGGTGTGTGCGAAGCGACATTCAGGTGGCAGCATTGAAGGTGCTGTTCTGGCAGCAGCAGGGAGAGATGTCGTGAAGCAAATGTCAGTTCTTGTCGACTGTGACTGTAGCCCCGCCCTCTTTCAGGTGCCTAGAGGGAGCACCTACCCGAGGAGGGTTGGGTAAGTACTCCTTGGGTCAGGGTTCTCCGCTTTCAGGTGGCCTCCCAACAGCCACATTTGGGTATTTTAGCCGGCTTTACGTTGGGGTATTCTGGCCACCTGAAAACAGCTAGAAGGAGACTATGATAAACAGACCTTAAAGGACAAAATATAATTCTACACTTCTTGCTTCTGACCTGGCGAGGATAATTCAGAGTAGATATGAGAATGCTATATTTATATAATTCCAAAGCAAATTCAATTATTTATATTTCCCCAGTGAGACAAAATGTGATGTAACTAGGAGATCATGGTTTTAAAATACAAAGGAAATCACTCATTCCCAAATGGCAATGAGAGAGTTGTTTTCAATAAAATTGCTTTTATTTGCCAGGCATGTCTCAGACCCCTGTAGATATTTGATCTTGTGATGTTATCACTTGAACATCCCTTCATATTTTTATGTGTTCATTGTTTTATTTCATTCAGAGGATTGAAAGAATGTACCCCGCTTGAGTGCTTCAGATAACACAATGTGTCTTGCACAGATGATTGGGATATAATGTACCTGCAGTCAGTGGCATTCTGCATTTCATTTTAAATGGATGACAAGTTAAGCACTGCATGCCTGCTATTTCTGGGATCAGCACTTCCTATAAGCTTTGCCTGATGGAGGGACACCAATCCACTGCAACATTAGGGGAACTCCCAGTGAGTTTGAGTGTAATTATTTGAATTTGGACCATTTTGAGTTCATTAAATTTTATAATCCTGTTTTGTTCCCTTAAATTTAAACAATGACTAATTCTCACTGTTCTAGCTTGTAGAGATTGACTATTCAGTTGAGACCCACTTGAACAGTAGAACTGTATCTATTAATTACTGAAAAGAGTTACATAAATATGATGAAAATCTTTCTTAAATTATTTAAACCATAATTAACATACTAATGATCATTAACTTTTGAATTTCAATAAGTGCAAAGACATATCGTGCACTATTTACAATTAATCTTTCTTTGAATTATTCCTAAGCATGATGTTTCTATTCACCCTTCAATCAGAGGAATTAGGGGATATGGGGAGAAGGCAGGTAGGTGGAGTTAGGTCATAAATTAGATCAGCCATGATCTTATTGAATGGCGGAGCAGGCTCGATGGACCATTTTTGGCCTACTCCTGTTCCTACTTCCTACGTTCCTATGTTCCTATATATACTCTCATTACTCTTGAGATTTAAAACCTCTCCCATCATCTGTGATTCACTAACTGCACCTTCATTAGAACATGTTTTGTACCAAGTAATTAGTTAAATAGTGAAGTGCTAAGTTTCTTCCTTGATCAGTTAACTTGAAATCTGCATTGTTTCATGTTAAGTGTGAAATGACATACAAACATCCATATTTTATTACATTGAATAATTTTTCCCAGTAAAATGGGCAGAAATTTCTTTCATCCTGTTTAAAATCTATTTTTCTTTTATTTTCCCTTTCTTCCCTCTGATGACCTGCTGACAATAGCTGTTTGCCATTTTATAGCTTGTGAATTAGCTATTATTTGTGCATGACAGACTACAAATGAGGTTGATGCACTTCATTTGCAGTCCATTCAAATATAAGGTAGGCAGGTGTGATTGATAATGACAGGATTAGTTCAAAGTACCAGATAAGTGGTTACATTCATCTTAAAATATTGAAGGGATTCTTTGCTTGCCTTTTGGCATTTTTTTTATTGACAAATTTATTGTTATTTTTGGCTTTGATCAAATCATTGAGCAAATATTGAAATAAAAATGATTGCCTAATTCTCCTTACAATGCTAGTATTGAATGTCACGAATGATTAAACTGTTCCAACAACTTAGCAATTCAATTTATCTGGGTCTATTGTGCAAACAAGGAGAGGATGGATGAATTTTGGACAGGCAGCATCCACAGAGAGGTCAAATAGGTTGGGATCCTTTTAATTGAGGCTTGCATGGTCAGTCAATATTTTGGTTTCACATCCTTTATTGAGACCTTCTCTATGGGTACTTGAGTAAACTAATAAAATTTCAAGGAGAAAAGGGAGAGAAGTTTTAAAAAGGAGCATTTTTAGGGCTTGGTGATTTAGATAACTCATCAAATAGCAATATATTAGTAGGAACAAAGTAAAGTAAGTACAAAGAGAATGGCCATTATTGGGGCAGCCAGTGTAGGAGTGGTGAGTTAGAGGCTTTGGCTCAAGAGGTTTCAGCAAGCAGAGGCTGAGGATGTGGTACAGGTTCAGATAAGATCTCTGAAAACCAACAAGAACCTTCCTGAGTGGTAACCATTTACCTTTCAAGCACTAAAGCCTGGTGAACTTTATAAATGTTCAATTCTATAAGAATTGCCTGCAACCAGTGAACTTGGAGGAATGAGCAGTGAGATTGGAATGTGAACCAAAGAGCATTTCTGAACCTACACAGATATTGCATACACGTGCACTTAGAATGAAAAGGAGGTTAAGTTAGGTTAGTTAAGTCAATAGTGATGTTAAAGTGTGATTCTGTTTTCATGCTTAAAGATAATTAAAAGCAACTTTTGTTTAAGTAACTATTTGTGTTGGTGAATGTCTATTGCTGCTGGGGTCCTCTGGGCTCGTAACACCAGAATGAGTGGACAGTCAAAAGGATAAAAGATAAACAAGTAGATATACTGTGTAGCGAGAATGTGAGGAAGGAGATATGTATTAATTAGGGGAAAATTGTAAGTGTAAGATGATTTGGGGTATTTTGGAAGCTAAACTGCTGAAGGTGATGAATACAGTGCTGAAGGTCTTGTATTTAAATGCCCACAGCATAAGTAATGAGGTTGATGGAAGCCCAGCTGGAAGGTGGTAGGTATGATGTTGTGGCCATCACTGTGTCGTGGCTGAAAGAAGACCTCAGCTGGAAACTAAATATCTATGGATACACAGTGTATTGGAAGGACATGAAGGTAGGGAGAGAGTGAGTGGTGGTCAATAATGGAAATAAATTTTTGAAGAGAGGAGACATTGAATCAGAATATTTGAATCCCTGTGGGATTAAGAATCTGTAAGGGTAAAAATTACCCTGATAGGACTTGTACAGAGGCCTCTAAACAGTAGTCAGTATGTAGCCTGTAAATTACAGAGATAAAGAAGACATGCAAAAAGGGCAATATTTAATAGTCATGGGGGATTTCAATATGCAGGTTTATGGGGAAAAGCAGGTAGGTGCTGGATCTGAGGAGAAATCATTTATCAAATACCTCAGGGTGGCTTCTTGGAACAGTTTGTGGCTGAGTTGACCAGGGAAATGGCAATTCTAGATTGGTTATTGCACAATGAATCAAAGTTGATCATGGGAACACTTAGGAGGTATGATAGAATTTGCCCTAAAGTTTGAGAGGGAAATCAGATGTGTCACTATACCAGTGGAATAAAGGGGACTACAGAGGCATGAATTGGAACTACAGAGGAACTGGCCAAATTTGATTGGAAAGGCACATTCGCAGGGAGGACAGTAAAGCAGCAATGGCTGGATTTTCTGTGACAAAATAAGGATTGTGCAGAACAGATGTATTCAAAAACAGAAGAAATAGTTGAATGGAAAAATGGCACAACTGTGGTTCACAAGAGAAGTCAAAGCCAAAGTGAAATCAAAAGAAAGAACATACAAGGAAGCTAAAACAAGTGAGAAGGGACAGGAGTCAATTAAGAAGGTCATTTAGAAGGAAAAGTTGAACTGTGAAAGGAAGCTGGTGATGCACCATGAATAACTCTGAAAGACTAGAAGTTATGTAAAACTGATGGGCTTTTATTAGCAATAGAATGGGGGAACATCCACGCTGGTGGACTGTCCTGAACTTGGGAGGGGACCGTGGGGAGTCACCTTTATTCATGAGTTTTTTCCCAAGCTAATTTCAAGCTTGAGTGTGAAAAACAGCAGAAATGGATGTTGATAAGTTTTTGTCAGAACCATCACCTACCTGCTGAGCTGAAGAGCAAGAGAAAAGAGGAACTGATGGTTATTTCTAAGGCATTAAAACTGACTGAAGTTAAATATTGGATGAGGAAAGTACAAATTCAGAGGATTATAGTGAAATATTATATAGGTAAGGGTTAATGTGTTCAGAAAGACTTGGAAGATTTTCCAGAGGATAGATCTGGTGAGTTGCAATTGGAATTATAGAAATTGAGGATAGAAGAAGAAAGAGAAAAGTTGAGGGTACAAGAGGAAAGAGAGAAATGTAATTTTGAGTTGTAGAGACAACAATACCAGGCAGAGAAAGCTGAAAAACAGAGGAAATATCAGGTAGAGGAAGCTGAAAAACAGAGGAAATATCAGGTAGAGGAAGCTGAAAAACAGATTAAAGTGAGAAAGCTGAGGCTGTAACTCCTGGGAAGAGGTTTTTTCCTAGTAAAGAGGTAAATCTAGATATAGATACCTATTTTCAGCTTTTTGAAAAGGTTGCTGAGAGTTCAAAATGGCCAAAGGAGAAGTGGACTTTAATGCTCCAAAGTGTACTGAAGGGAAAAGCACAAATTGCATATTCTAGCTTGACTGCACTGCAAGTGGCAAATTATGATATTGTTTAAAAAAAAAAGCTGTATTGAAAGCTTATGAGTTGGTTCCAGAAGTATATGGACAAAAATTTAGGAGCTTGATAAAAACATGGAATCAATCTTATATGGATTTTGCTTTGAATGAATCTGTATGGTTTGACCATTGGTGTTCCTCCAGAGGAATAAATAATGATTTTGATGGATTGAGAGAATTGATGTTAATTGAGGAAATTAAAAGGTGTGCCCTGAAGGAGATTAAATTATACGTGGATGAGAGAGACGTAGATATGTGACAACATGCAGCTAGATTGGCAGACCAATTTGCATTGATTCATAAAAGTACATCTAGGATTGGTAGGTATTTTCAAAAAGTTAATGTGGAACATCCTGTTCAGGGGATTAAGGTGGAGCAGGATAGTAAGCCTGAAATTAAGTCAGGAAGAAGGTTGCAAAGGACAAAACTTCTGGATTTGTATGTCATTTTTATGAAAAACCTGGCCATGTTATTGCAAATTGTCTAGTATTGAAAAATAAATGAGAAAATAAAGTTTTACCAGAAGCATTTATTCAAAGAGTTGAATTTAGGCAGAGTAGATGTTCTAAATCTGATAAGGGTATTATGGATGTTTTCAAACCTTTTATTTCAGGTGGTTTTGTTTCAGTAAAGGAGGGAGAATCACAGGTTTCAGTTAAAATTCTTAGGGATACAGGTGCTGCACAATCATTGTTAGTACAAGGGGTTTATCTCTTGATCAAAGAACTGACACAGGGGAGACAACTTTGATTAAAGGTGTTGGAGGTGAAGTTGAGTCAATATCTCTTCACAAAATAGTGCTAAATTCAGGGTTAGTTAAAGGACCTGTTGTGGTAGGAATAATTTCAAAGTTACCCATGCAGGGCATCTCAATTTTATGAGGGAATTATTTAGCAGAGGATAAAGTTGGGTCAGTTTTGAGATTAATAAGTAGACTGAGGAAAGATGAGGTGGAAGAACATTGTAAGATCTATCCTGTGTGTGCAGTAACAAGGTCCATGTTTAAGAAATTATTGAGAGATGAAGAAGATCCAATTGACCGAGATTTGCCAGGTGCTTCTGAAATGGTTTTTGAAAGAGAAGGGTAATTGTGAGAGTAAGGATTTATCTTTGTCAAGGAGAGTTAATTTGGCAGCAGAAAGCAGATACAAGTCTTGTTGTCTTAGCAGACAAAGCAGTAACTGAACAGGAGATTAAAGAAATGGCTTGTGGTTATTACTTAAGGGATGAATTGTTGATGAGAAAATGGAGACCTCTTGATATTCCTGCTAATGAAGAGTGGGGGGTGTGATTCATCAGGTGGTTGTTCCTAAAAATTACCAGAATGAAATTTTAAATTTAGCCTACAGTACACCTTTTGATGGTTATCTTGGTGTAAAGAAAACAATAAATAAGATTTTGAAACAATTTTTCTTGCCTGGTTTGAGGAGGGGTGTTGTAAACTGGTGCAGGACATGTCATTTTTGTCAGGTTGTGGGGAAACCTAACCAGGGTCCTCCAGTGGCTCCATTACAACTGTTGTTGGAGAACCTTTCACTAGGGTTATTATGGATTGTATAGGTCCCTTGCCAAAAACTAAGTCTGGAAATCTGTACTTGTTAACAGTTGTGTGTACAGCATCAAGATTTGTCATTTTTGTCAGGTTGTGGGGAAACCTAACCAGGGTCCTCCAGTGGCTCCATTACAACTGTTGTTGGAGAACCTTTCACTAGGGTTATTATGGATTGTATAGGTCCCTTGCCAAAAACTAAGTCTGGAAATCTGTACTTGTTAACAGTTGTGTGTACAGCATCAAGATTTCCAGAAGCTATACCATTAAGAAATATTAAGCCAAAATGGTGGTAAAGGCTCTGGAAAGATTTTTCACAGATTTTGGATTGCCTAAAGAAATTCAGAAAGATCAAGGATCTAATTTTATGTCTGGGATGTTTCAACAATTAATTTATGAGTTAGGAATGAAACAGATCAATTAATCAGCATATCAAACTCAGGGAGCTTTGGAAAGATTTCATTCTACTCTTAAAAATATGATGAGGATTTATTATCTGGAGAGTGGAAAAGATTGGGATGAAGGTATTCATTTATTGTTATTTGCAGCAAGGGAGGTTGTGCAGGAGTCATTAGGGTTCAACCCTTTTGAAATTGTGTTTGGACATCAGGTTAGAGGACCTTTAATGTTGATAAAAGAACAGTGGGTTAAGGAGGATGTGCAGTTGGACTTGCTGGATTATGTTTCTAAATTTAAGGGATAGGCTACAAAAAGTGTGGACTTTGGCTCAAGTGAATTTAGAAATGGCTCAGGGTAAAATGAAGCGTTTATTTGACAGGAATTCCTCAAGTGAGGAATTTTAAGATAGGAAGTAAAGTTTTGATTTTGTTTCCAACACATGACAATCCTTTGAAAGCTAGATTTTCTGGTCCGTACACAGTTAAATCAAAATTGAGTAGCATTAACTATGCTGTTAACACTCCAGATAGAAGGAATAAAACTCAGGTTTGTCACATAAATATGTTGAAACCTTATTATGAGGATAAGGGTAGTGGAGAACAATCTGTACAGAGGTGTTAGCTGTTGACAGGGTTGAGGAAGTTATGGATCATAAGATTATGGAATCAAAATCCTGTGAGGTAACCTTAAAGAAACCATGGTTCCTGTGTGCCTGTCTAACTCAGCAATTTTGGAAAAGTTAATTCATCTTTAAGTCACAAGAACAGATGCAGTTGAAGGAATTAATTTTAAAGTACACAAATCTGTTTCCTGGCGTTCCAAAAAGGACATCAGTGATTTATCACGATGTGGATGTCAGAGAAACAAGTCCCATTAAACAAAACCCATACAGAATAAACATTCAGAAAAGTAAAATCATGGATCAGGAGGTGGAATAAATGTTGAGAAATGATATTATTAGACCTTCAAACTCAGATTGGAGTTCTCCTTGTATTCTGGTACCAAAACCAAATGGAACTGTTAGGTTTTGTACAGATTACTGGAAGGTTAATTCAGGAACTAAAATAGATGTTTATCCTATTCCAAGAATAGATGATTGTATTGATAAAATTGGAAAAGCTAAATTTCTTACTAAGTTGGATTTGTTGAAGGATTACTGGTGTGTGCCTTTAACTGAGAGAGGAAGGAATATTTCAGCTTTTGTTACTCTATCTGGTTTATATGAGTATAATGCATTACCTTTTGGGATGAAAAATACCCCTGCAACATTCCAGAGGATGATTAATTTGGTAATCCAAGGATTAACACATTCAGATGCTTATATTGGTGCGGACTCGAAAGGCCAACATGGCCTGTTTCCGCTCCGTAAATGGTTATATGGTTAAATGGTTACATTGATGACTTGGTCACAAAAAGTGACACATGGGAAGAACATTTGAAGGAATTGGAGAAATTGTTTGTAAGATTATCCAAAGCAAACTTAACGAAGTTAACTTAGCGAAGAGTAAATTTGCAAATGCCACTGTGACATATTTGTGTCATGTAGTTGGTCATGGAAAAGTTGCACCTATTCAAGCAAAAGTGAATGCAATTTCTGAGTTTCCTATTCCCAATGGCAAGAAGGCAGTGAGAAGGTTTTTTAGGAATGGTAGGATATTATAGGAAGTTTTGCAGAAATTTTGCTGAGGTTGCTCTTCCTTTAACCAACCTTTTGAAGAAAGAGGAGAAATTTGTGTGGACTAAAGAGTGTCAGACAGCTTTAGAAAATTTAAAGGAGATGCTATGTCATTATCCTGCATTAAAATCTCCTGTCTTTGATAAACCTTTTTCTGTAGCAGTGGACGCGAGTGAGGGAGCAGCAGGGTCAGTTTTATTGCAAAAACATAATGAAATTGATCATCCAGTTGGTTACTTTTCAATGTTCATCAAAGGAATTATTCCACTATTGAAAAATAACTGTTGTCTATCGTGTTTGCTCTGCAGTATTTTGATGTGTATCTCAGTACATCTCAAGAACCAATTGTGATATTTACTGACCACAATCCTGTGGTGTTTTTGAATAAAATGAAGAACAAGCACTGAAGATTGTTAAACTGGAATTTGATATTACAAGAGTATAATCTGCAAATTATTCCTTTGGGCTAAATAATTTATCTTGGGGTCCTTTGGGCTTGTAACAATACCAAGCAGGCTAAATGAAGGAGATAAAGTGGATGCTGCACATTTCAATTTTCAAAAGGCTTTTGAAAATTGCTGCACGTGAGGCTGCTTAACAAGCTGAGAGCCAATGGAATAACAGCATGGGTTAAACATTGGCTGATCGACAAGAATCAGAGTGTGGGAATAAAGGAATCCCATTCTGGCTGGCTTCCGGTTAATAGGGGTGCTTTGCATGGGTCAGTGTTGAAGCCACTTCTTTTTACATTGTATATTAATGATTTGGATTGCAGAATAAATGGCTTAGTCGGCATGTTACAAAGATAGGTGGAGGGCAGGTAATGATGAGGAAATGGAAAGGCTGCAGGGAAACAGATAGATTAGGAAAATGGGCAAAGAACTGGCAAATGAAATATAATGTTAGAAAGTGTATGGTCATGTACTTTGATGGAAAGAATAAAAGGACTTTGGATGGAAAGAAAATTCAAAATTCAGAGGTGCAAAGGGACTTGGGAGTCTTTGTTCAGGATATCCCAAAAGTTAACCTCCAGGTTGAGTCAGTGGTGAAGAAGGTGAATGCAATGTTAGTTTTGATAGCTTTACGAAAAAGATATAAAGAGCTGGAATGTAGTGCTAAGGCTTTATAAGGTACAGGTGAGGCCTTACTTGGCGTACGAGTTACAGTTTTGGGTTCCTTATTTAAGAAAGGATCTGCTGGCATTGGAGGGTGTTCACAGAAAATTCACATGAATGATTTCTGGAATTAAAAGATTAACATGTGAGGAATGTTTGACGGCTTTTGGAATGTATTCCTTGGAGTTCAGAAGAACAAGGGGGGACCTCACAGAAATATTTCAAATGTTGAAAAATGTAGATGAGGCAAAATTGTTTCCATAGTTTGGAAGTCTGGAACAGGAGGGCACAAAATTAAGATTGAAGGGTGCCCATTTTACACAGAGATGCGAAGGAATTTCTTTACCTCAAAAGTGGTGAACCTCTGAAATTTGCTACCACGGGCAGCATTGGAGGCCCAGTCATTATGTGAATTTAAGACATAAATTGATAACCTGATAATTCAGATACCTATCAAAGGATATGGGGAGAAGGCAGGGGAGCTGAGCTGAGTGGGAGAATGGATCAGCTGATGATGGACTCAATGGGCCAAATGGCCTAATTCTGCTCCCAAATCTTAGCGTCTGACCTGCTGAGTTTCTCCAACCTCTCATTGTTTGCTTATAGATTTCAGCATTTACTGTCCTTGCGTTACTGTATCTCAGTACTTTTTGGTTTCTTTACTAGCTTTGGATGTTTACTTTATTTCGGGTTTGGTACTATATTGACAATTTGTATCAAACTATCATATAACAGAATAAACTTTAAATATTATTAAATTCGGTGGAAGATCGTCTCTTTTTATAGAGGAATTGCTGTTTTTTACTTGAAAGTGACGTAAAAAAAAATAAGCATTATAGTGCCAGGATATTTTGTAGTTAAATCTTCCTGAAGGAGGATACTGTAATTTTGAGCACTAGATGTGGCTTAAAAGCTGTAACCCCTTTAAGGATTGTGTTCTATGACTAACAGCTTTCTGGACTCAATGTGTGCAGGAGGTCTATGGGGAAATCAGTTGAGAAATCTATGCATACATTGCTTGAGCACCTCATATATCTTAGTGTATCAGTGTGGACACTCTTTGATTATCCATGTTAGAGATGAAGATTTCCCTGCACATAAAGGACAGATGGCAAAGAATTTGTTTATTGTCATGTATTAAAGCAAAAAAGTATAATATACTTGATTCGCTTCAACTTTTGTCTGCCATAAGGCAAACAAAGAGTCGCCATGAGCTTTGACTGGTGCCCCCAACAATAAGGGAATGAGAAGCCAAAGAAAGCCCTTGCAGAGTCACTGAGAACCCTTAGATTTGCTTCTGGTGCTCCTGCAGTCTCACAGACTCTTGTTTCATCCATTGGCAACCCAAGCTCCAGGTCTGAACCTCCAAAATAATTAGGAAGCCTTCAGTGCCTGAGGCCCTTTGGGAGCTCATCTTGCCCTCAGTCCCTTCTCGAATTCTAGTTCCAGTACCTGGTCCCTATGACTCAGTGTCCAGCATGTGTGAGTCCTTTATCTGCAATTTGCCTGAAGCCTGCAGCTTGTTTGAGTCCTTCGACCACAAGTCGCCAGTAGCCTGCAGGCAGTATGGGTCCTTCAGCTGCCAAGCACATCACAGCTCTGTTGCCTTTATCACCTTCCCTGTAGGGTCATCTCCCATGTTTTTCCTTCTTAACAGGGGTTGTTATATGGTGCCCTGTATCGGTGTGCTTCTTCCCTGTAGTCCACAAACCTCATAGTATACTGCGCAGCATAGGTGCCACCATCTTGGACAAAGACCTCTATGGTTACAGGATATTTTAAAAATATGCAGTTGGCTCCTTCATCAGGCTGTTTAAAGCCTGTACAGAGCTGTTGGCATCATGATCGGGCAGAAACACCAGCGACTGTGCTGCTGTTACACCAGCTCCAACAGAACGACCATTTTACAATCATCCAAGGTGACAAAGGCATAGGGGATGATGATTGACCACATGATTGTTTATAGAACTGGTCTGATGACCTTTTAATTAATTCTGGTACATCTGAGATGCAGATTTGATGTTGTGGTGGTGGGGGTGGGGGGGGTGAAATTTGTTCTGAATAGGGTAAGTCTGGTCATCATCACTGAAGCAAAAGGTTTTTGTAAGATGATAGAGGAGTTATATTCAAAATCTTGATTGTTACAACAAAGGAACTCTTTGATTCAAATATTGAATGGATGGGAACTTTGTTTGGATAAATAAACTGTTGAAATGAAAAGTAAAGGCAAAAAATGGTCAGAATGAGGCAAGTAAATACAGAAATTCCACCCTGTTTTTAGGAACAGGGCCAGATGCTTTTGTGATGTTGGCAAACTCACTGGTGCTTCATAGAATGATCAATGTCCCACTTAACAAATTAATAGGACCAAGCTGCCAAATTATTTGAACCCAATGTCATTAGTGATTGTGGAGGTGTGCAACTGTGAAACCCATTACCATAGGTTAAAGCAAACAATTAATGATCAGATAGTCATCCCAAAAAATGTTGTCACATCAACTTTGGGACATTTCTGAAACATGCAATGAAAAATAGATTATTCCGTTTCTAAGCACAGAAGCTTTAATATTCCAACTGCCATGCTAAAACTAGTGTAAAAAAAAATTGGCTGGCAAAGGGAAGGTAAATGTTTCTGGTCAATACCCAGCATCAGCACTGAGGGTTTGGTATGACATTGGAAACCCTGGCAAACTTCTACAGATGTGTGGTGGAAAGTATGTTGACTGGCTGCATAAAAGTCTGGCATGGGGACACCAATACCCCTGAGTGTAAAGCCCTCCAAAACGACAGAGCCTAGGGCTTCACAGGCAAAACCTTCCCCACCATCAAGAACATCTACAGGGAACACTGCCTTTGGAGAGCAGTAGCGATCATCAAGGATCCACATCACCCTGCACACATTGTGTTCTCACTGCTACCATCAGGAAAGAGGTATGGGTGCCACAAGACTCACTCCACCAGGTTCAGGAACAACTGCTTCCTCTCCATTATCAGACTCTTCACAACAAAATCAATCATAGACTCATTTAAGGACTCTTAGTTTTGCACTTAATTGATATTTTTTCTCTCTCTCTGTCTTACACAGTTTGTTTCCATTTCTTTACTGGTTTATGTGTCTATGTTGAGTTTTTTTTGCACTATCAATTACTTTGCCTCACCCACAGGAAAAAAATCTCAGGGTTGAATGTGATGTATGTACTCTGACAATAAATCTAAAATCTTAGAAGAAAGTTAGAAGTGAAAGCAACACACAAAGTGTTGGAGCAGCTCATCGGTCAGGCAGCATCTGTGGAAAGTAACAGACTGAGTATAGTTCAGTCTAAAAGCCATTCATTGGGAAGAGCACGAATTCTCCAAATGCTTAAATAAAAAGGGGCAGGTGAATGGGGTGGGGTTGAAGGACTACCAACTGGCAGGGGATAGGTGACTACAGGTAGGAAGGGAAGAAAGAAAGAAAGAAACTGAGGGATGATGGGGAAGGGAGACAAGGCTGAGAAAGATACACTCTGAAGGGAGGCAGTAAGGGAATAAAGGCATTGGTGACAGACTGGTTGGCTGGGTGTTGGGTGGAATGGAGAAGGAAAAGAGAAAGAATGGGGCCAGAGGGAAGGGAGCTGCTGGAAATTGGATATTCATGCCAAGTGGTTGGAGATTGCAAAATCTGAATAGAACATGCTGATCATCTAATTATATGTGGCCTCAATCTAGAAGTACCAATGTGTCAATGTCTGAATGAAAAGTGGAAGTGAAAGGGAAGGGTGAGTAAAAGTTGGAACATGATACATAAAACAGATGAAGGGGAATGAAGTACAGATGGATCCAGACTTTGTGGGAAAGGAGAAAAAATGAATATGTACCTGATGGATAGTCCTGCGGTTGTGGCAGATGGAATCAAGATGGGAGAAGGTAACGGTGGGAGTGGTGGTGGTGGGGGGAGTGAAAATGGAAAAGGAAAGAGCATCTGGGTGGACTGGAGTGGGAAAGGAACCCAGGGGGTGCAGGTTACCTGGAATTCATAATTCCAAAGTTCATATTGTTGGGCACTATCAGTTGCCCCAATAATTGCAATGACAAAGACTTGAGGGGAACGAAAGGTTTTATTGCACAGAAGACTTGAGCTGGCCCGAATACAAACTAGGGAAGTGCAGGGAAAGGAAAGGTGGCCCGATCTTTATGGTCTGGGTCCCAGGGGAGGAGTCCAGGTAAGAGTGTCATCAGGGGCGGGCCAGCCTGAGCCAATTAGCATATACAATTCATACCATTACAGTCACCCCATCTTTTAAAACAGAAACACCCCCTCTTTTACACAATGAAAGGGATGAGTGAGAAAGAGAGAGAGAAAGAAAATTGCTAGAGGTAGAGGTAGAGAGAGAGAGAGAGAGAGAGAGAGAGAGAGAGAGAGAGAGAGAGAGAGAGAGAGAGAGAGAGAGAGAGAGAGAGAGAGAGAAAATTGCCACAGGTTTAGCCGTCCCGGGGACTTCCTCCTTCTACGGAACCGCTGGAGGGCAGGCATGTCTGAGCTCTGCTGTTTGGGAGGGGAAGCGATCCCGGGGGTGTCAGGGGAGGGAGAAGTCTGGGTTGGAGTAATGCTTGAGCTCCCAGGAGGAAGGGAAATTTGATGCCTCCCAGAGGACCGACTCCTGGAGAGGAGAGCTGGTTGGTTCAGCCTCCAGTATTGCGCTCTCGTGTGGGGTGGTCTGCTCCATGGGATGGGCTGTGGCCGGCATGGTGGTTTTGGGATCCCCTGTCCTCACCAGGTCTTGGATAGGCACAGTGTCCTCGTGGCCACCGGAGTACCTCACAAATGCATATTGCAGGTTGGCGTGTATGAGATGTACCGCGTCCCTCAGTGGATCCATCTTATGGCCCATCATGTGTCTCTGTAGCAGGACTGGCCCTGGGTTTGCCAACCAAGGAGAAATGGAGGCACCATTCACCAATCTCCTAGGGAATCCAAACAAACGTTCATGCGGGGTGGTGTTAGTTGTGGTGCACAGGAGCGATTGGATAGTGTGAAGCGCTTCGGGCAAAACGTCCTGCCTGCGGGACACTGGCATGTTTATGGATCTAAGGGCCAGGAGCACTGCCTTCCAGATGGTGGTGTTCTCCCTTTCCACCTGGCCATTACCCCTGGGGGTCCTGCTGGTGGCTGTGCCTCTGGCTAGGAAGTACTGCCGCAGTTCCTCACTCATGAACGAGGTCCCCCGATCGCTGGGGATGTACTCGGGGTACCCGAACAGGGTGAAGAGACTGTGCAGGGCCTTGATGACCATCGCCGAGGTCATATCCAGGCAGGGAATAGTAAAGAGGAACCTGGAGAACTCATCCACCACCGTCAGGAAGTGGGCATTTCCATTTGTAGTGGGTAGGGAGCCCTTGAAGTTGACACTGAGCTGTTCAAAAGGGTGTGTAGCCTTGATGAGGTGTGCCTTCTCAGGCCAGTAGAACTGCGGCTTACATTCAGTGTAGATCTGGCAGCATCTGGTCATGGATCAGACGTCCTCAATGCAGTACGGAAGGTTCTGAGTCTTAATGAAGTGGTATAACCTTGTTACTCCGGGGTGGCACAGACTGTCATGGAGGGTCTGGAGATGGTCAAGATGCGCGCTGGTGCATGACCCCCAGGGTAGGGTGCCTGGGGGATCGTTGCGTTTACCTGGTCGGTACAAGATGTTGTAATTATAGGTGGAGAGCTCGATCCTCCACCTAAGAATCTTGTCATTCTTGATTTTACCCTGCTGTTTAGAATTAAACATGAAGGCCACAGCCCTCTGGTCTGTCAGCAAGGTACAACATTACTGGCCAGGTAATGACACCAGTGGCACACCGCCTCAACGATCACTTGGGACTCCTTCTCGACCGAGGAATGACGTACCTCAGTACTGTGCAGGGTGCGGGAGAAAAAAGCTACTGGCCTGCCTGCCTGGTTAAGAGTGGCGGCCAGTGCCAAGTCGGAGGCATGGCTCTCCACCTGAAACGGGATGGACTCGTCCACGTCCATGTCTCCTTGGATCTGGAAGAATGCAGCTTGGGCTTCTGCCGATAATGGGAAAGTTGTGTACTTAATCAGGGGGTGGGCTTTATCGGCATAATTGGACACTCATTGTGCATAATATGAAAATAGCCCCAGGCACCTTTTCAGCGCCTTTAGGGTGTTTGGAACTGGGAGCTCCATAAGGAGTCACATGCAGTCAGGGTCTGGGGCTAACACACAAACCAACTGAGAAAGGTCAGATGGTCTGTGTTGAACACACACTTGTCCTTATTGTACATCAAGTGGAGAGACTTGGCCGTATGCAAGAACTTAGTGAGGTTTGCGTCGTGGTCCTGTTCGTCATGGCTGAAGAAGGTGACATTGTTGAGATAAGGGAATGTTGCCGTCAGCTTGTGCTCCTCCACCTTCCCGTCCTCGACCCTCTGAAAAGCAGAGACACCATTAATAACAGCGAAAGGCACACACAGAACATGAAAAATTCTGCTATCAGCCTCAAAACCCATGTAGAGTCGGTCGCTTGGGCGAAGGTGGAGTTGATGATAGGCCGATTTGAGGTCAATGGTCGAGAAGACTCTGTATTGTGTGATCTTATTGACCAAGTCGGCTATCTGGAGAAGGGGATACACATTCATCTGGGTGAAGCTGTTGATGGTTTGGCTATAGTCAATCACTTTTCTGGGCTTGCAGGTGCTAGAGCTATGGGCTATGATCCCCTCTGCCAAGCTGAACCTTGGCCTGGATGAACGCCAAATCCTCAGTGCCATAGCACCTACTCTTGGTAGCAATTGGCTTACAGTCCGGGGTGCGGTTTGCAAATAGTGATGGAGGGTCCACCCACAGGTGGTGAGGCTGCAGGACAGTGCTGAAGGCTGGGTGCTCGATTGGGTGGAGGGGTCTGTAAGTTGCAGGTTATAAACAGTGAGCGGAGGTTGTAGCCCCCCCCCCCCTCCAAACACCATTGTCACACTCCTGAACTGACTCTGGAAGTTGAGGCCCAAGAGGATCAGTGCATAGAGCTGGGGCATGACCAACACTCCCCCTCCCCCCCCCACCATCAGCAATGTCACATAGTCCCCCCAGATATGTCCGTTGGTCTTTCGCTGACATTCACACGGACCCGGTAACCGGTCAAATGGGGATCGAGAGTCTACGGGCCACCTCAGGTTGGATAAAACTTTTAGTACTGCCACTGTCAAAGAGGCAGTTTGATTTGTGCCCATTCACCTCGATCTGCATCATGGAGTTCATGATCGGGTGAGGGCTGGCTTGGTCCAAGGTGATCAAAACCAGGATGGGTGCATCGTCTTCATTGTCGGTGGGGAGGCCTGATGCCCAAGAAGGCAGCCTCCATGTTGACCACACTGCCAACACTGGTGAAGAAGGCGGAAGTGTCGTCGTCCGGGGCGGAAGTGATATCACTGGTGATGACTGCTGCTACGCAGAGGGTGGAGGTGTGAGTGGCTAAAATGGTGCTCGCCTCACCGCGCACATGGCCGGCATTGGAAACTGCTCAGCCAGACATGCCACGCTGCTCTGAGATGGGGCTCTGGACCTGCAGACACGTTGGTAGTAGTCCTTTTTCCCGCAGCCTGAGCAGGTAACTCCTTTTTCAGGGCAGAGATGTTGCGAATGTTTTGCCTGCCTGCAGAATTGCACCTCAATGATCCCGGTGTTACTGCGGCCACTGTCAGGTTGGCCGTCCCCGATGTCAACTCCCAGGATGATGGCCCTCGTGGTGGCGCATATTGGGTAGGCCCATTTCTGCCCATGATCCACTCCGCGTGGCGCTGGGCCGAGTCTAAGGTTCTGGTCAGTTGGATATCCCATTTCAGTGGGAGTTGATCCTCCTCAAGGAGACATTGTCGGATATAATCCGACCTCAACCCCGACACGCAAGTGTCCTGGACCAGGTCTTCCATGCACAGGGCCCCCAGCACACAGACTGTGGGGTTCCCCAAACAGTCTTTTCCCAGTGTGATCAAGGCTCGGATGAACTCTTCTACCAACTCACCAGGCTGCAGTTTTCTAGAATCCAGGAGGTAACGGGAGTAGACCTCATTGATCTTGGACTTGTATAACGCCCGAAGTTCAGCCATCGCCTCTGTCTATGTCGAGCAGCTTCTGATGGCCTGGAAAGCACTCTGGCCGACATGCCTGTAGGTCCTTCAGCCTCTTTTTTTCTGAATCAACCACTCCTGCAACGGCCTCCAGGAAGTTGTTAAAGCAATTGACTCACTGCTCGAAGAGCTCTGATGCTCCCAGAACTTAGGGATCCACTTCTAGCTGATCGGGGCGCAGCAACTTCTCCATTACTGGAGATGTTAAAATTTCTGTGCAATAAATTTTTGGGCACTATCAGTTGCCCCAATAATTTCAATGACAAAGACTTGAGGGGAACGGTAGGCTTTATTGCACAGAAGACTTGAGCTGGCCCGGATACAAACTAGGGAAATGCAGGGAAGGAAAAAGTGGCCCAACCTTTATGGTCTGGGTCCCAGAGGAGGAGTCCAGGTAAGAATGTCTTCAGGGGGTCGGCCAGCCTGAGCCAATTAGCATATACAATCCATACCATTACATATATCAATGGGTTACAAACTACCCAAGGCTCTAATAGCTCAGTGGTTAGGGCACTGGTTTTGTAAGTCAGGGATTGTGAGTTTTTTCCTCATTTCTGTGAGGGGCGCTTGACAAAGTGGCGACTCTCTGTCTTCCATATGCAGACAAAGTTAAAGAATTTCATGAATGTTATATTTTAAATGTAACATTATGTGACAATAATGGGGCCTTTACCTTTATCAAACAAAATAAGAGGGTTTCTTTTAGTTGTATTAGGCTTTACCATAGAGGACAGACAGGTCGGTGTGGGAATGGGAAGGAGTTGAAATGACGTGGAACTGACAGATCAAGGTGGCTTCAGCAGATAGATTGTGGATGCACCACAGGCAACCTAGTCAATGCTTGATCTCACCAGTGCAGCAGAGGCCACAGTGTGAGCATAGAATGCTATAGACCAGGTTGGATGAGATGCATGCGAATCTCTGTCCTTAAATGGTGGTGATGGAAGAAGTGCAGGGACAAATGCTCCACCTCTGTTTACGGGTGAAAGTGCCAGGTGATGGAAAGGGGTGGGTGAGGAATGCGGAGCAAACTGGGGAGTCATGGAGGAAGTGATCCTTGTAGAAAGCAGAAAAGGGAGAGGGGAGAAATATGGGTATGAGTGACTAGTGGTGGGATCCCACAGAAACTGGCAGAAATGGTGAAGGATAATTAGCTAGATGCAGAGGCTGGTGTGATGAAAGCTGAGTACCCCTTGGTTCCATCTGCCTAATCTCCTCTACTTTGCCCTTTTCACCCTCACCCACATGTCTATGTCACCCTTCTCTCTCCACTCTCAATTTCCATCTGAATGTTGATCCAAAACACCAACCACCTCTTTGTCTTCACAGATGTTGCTCAACCCATTGAGTTCCTTCAGTAATTTACTTTTTGCTCCAGATTCCAGCAGCTCTAGTTTTGTATCTCCCAACTAAAGAGCCATGGGCAAAGATCTTTGAAACTGTGATTAGTTGTTGATGGCACAGAACATTAGTGTAAGTGTGGTTAAGGGAACAATCTCAGGAGAATTGGCAGGAGCTCTGTGATGAGGTCCAAGTCACATGAATGTGTATGGTGTGAAAAATGGGTTCTGGTGGGAAATTCTGTTACTCTTGCAATAGGTATCTTTCAGCAAATGTTTCAGCTCAAACATCCAGAATCTACCATGGTAGAAATAGAGGGCACCAGGTCTGCATGCAAGGCTAAGTAGAGTATAACAAGCCAAAGTTGTGGCCGTCACAAGGGGTCTCAATGGAAGGAAGCATTTGCAATTGGAAGCCACTGTAACAAATGTGCCATACACCTAATTGTTCTCGCAGAAGCAGCCTGTGATGAAACTTTGAATAAATTGTGTATGCTTGGACCTCCTCATATCTCATAGTCTGTGTGCACCACAGAAGGCTTTGTTAAAGGTTAAACCTCACCAGGTTCACATATCATAAAGATTTACTGATACTTTCATACTACATTAGTTTGCGGCCTTTGAATAGGAAGGTTGTTTTTCCAAACTCCATAAGTGTATTTTTCTCTATTATGCATCATTTGTGTTGTGTATAATAGGGGCAATTTGTAAAAGAGTTCTTAGCAGGTGAGGGTAAATGCCTCAAGCTCCAATTCAAGCATTTCTCTCCAGTGCAGCATAACATTTCCATGGTGTATGCTAATATTTGTCCTTGGATAGCTTCTAGTGAACTACGTAAGATTGTGATCTTGGAGCAGTGTCTTCTGTAACTGTGCTTTCTTTAATTTCCTCTGTCTGCCTTTCCCAAACATTTTATATTAATTAACCTTGGTAGAAAATCTAATTACAAATAAATTTAAATTAAATATAAAAGTTGGCACAAAAATGCATGTTATCCCAAAAGGGCACATGTATCAAACTGAACAATGTGTTGTTAATCTTAATTAATCTTTAATTATATTTAAGCAATGGGAAATAATTTCCTCTGGCAGTATAAGCTATGATTATATTGTGCATTGTCTAATTTATTGAAAATGATGTTTCATCTATCTGATGGAAAGTGAACTAGATTGATTGGTCAGTTAATGCATCAGACACTAGTGACACAAGTGTGGTCCATACATTATGGAACAAATTCTTGTCTCACACAAAGCAACAAAAAGGTAACAATTTGAATGAAGGTTTGAGACTTGTTTTTCAATATGTTATTATTAACAATTGGTCAGACAGTTCCCATCATTTGAAAATGTTGAAAGCACTGAGATGTAAAACAAATTCTGTCTTGAAATGACATTTTTGGGGAATTAGAGAATAATGCATAGTTCTGAAATTACTCAAAATCAAGAAACTGTCGATGTTGGAAATCTAAAATAAAAAGGGAAAATGCTGAAAACACCATAGGTCAGGCAGCAACTGTGGAAAAAGAGTCAACATTGCCACATCTGACCTCCCTCTGAACTGAGGAGAGGAAATCACCTAAATGTAATTGCAGCAACCAGCCAATATATGTTTGGACCATATATTCTGAGCCACAAGAACATTACCCACAATGTTGGACTGGTTGATAGCTCCAGCACCTCTGGGGTGATGAAGGAACAAAGCATAAATTGGATGGGAATATGTCTGGACCATTTTGGCATTTGAATATATTCCATCAAGTAATGTAATCCATTGTGGTTTTATCATAATTGAAACCCACATCTCAAAAAAATGTATCAATCTTCAGATTGGAAAATTTTCACTTGCACCTCTTGAATCAGCTTTTTGGGGAACAAGTTCCAGATTTCTATGACCCATGTGATTAAGTGTCTGCTTCCATCAGTCCTGATCAACAGTAAATAAAAGATCATTCCAGATTAGTTAAATATATCAAAACATCATCTGCAAATAGACTAAGAGCCCACCTCACTGACAAAAGGCAAAGGAGGAAAAACCCAACACCCAACCCCAACCAACCAATTTTCCCCTGCAGCCGCTGCAACCGTGTCTGCCTATCCCGCATCGGACTTGTCAGCCACAAACGAGCCTGCAGCTGACGTGGACTTTTACCCCCTCCATAAATCTTCGTCCGCGAAGCCAAGCCAAAGAAAGAATATTTATCATCTACTATCTTTATAACTCTAATATTCTCATTCTGTCTAATAGCCTGAGCTAAAGGTTCGATGACCAATGCAAATAGACCTGGCGACAGAGGACAACCTTGATGAGCTGAACGTGATAATTTAAAGAAAGAAGAGTTTTGACCATTTGTCACCACCCTAGCTACCGGATTAAGCTACAGGATTATTTTATAATGCCTTCACCCAACTAATAAAAAAGGGTCCAAACTTGTATTTCTCCAACACTTTAAATAAAAAATTCAATTCGACCCTATCAAAAGCTTTTACAGCATCTAACGCAACTTCCATTGGTAGGTCAGGTTGCTGTTGTGAGGCGTTGATCAGTGAGGTTACTCTAAGAATATTATCAGAAGCAAACCTATTTTTAATAAAACCAGCCTGATCAGCATATACCAATTGTGGTAAATACTTAGCAAGTCTATTGGCCAGTAATTTCGCTATTATTTTATAGTCAACATTCAGTAAAGAAATTGGCAGATATGAAGCTACTTTCAAAGGGTATCTATCTTTTTTTGGTATAACTGTTATTATTGCACTTAAACACAAATCTGGTAAGGCTTGTTCTTGGGTTACCTGATGAAGAATGTCCATAAATAAAGAGGACAGATCATCATAAAAAACTTTATAAAATTCAACAGTGAACCCATCATCTCCTGGAGATTTCCCATTAGGCATTTTTTGAATAACATCCTTTATTTCTAAATCTGTAAAAGGAGAATCTAGTTTCCACACATCATCTTCCCCTAATATTGGCAAATTTAATTCTGACAAAAATGATTCAATAGAACCTTCTTCTCGAACTACCTCAGAAGCATATAATTTCTGATAAAATGATAAAAATTGGTCATTGATTTCCTGAGATTAAAAAGTAACTGTATTATCTTTTCTCACAGCATTAATAGTTCTTGATGTTTGTTCTGTTTTCAATTGCCAGGCCAAAACTTTATGAGCTAGTGATAGTACAGATTCTATCACCAATGTGTTTATGTTCAGATTGTAGTGCAGGATGACTGTGATTGGCTGAGAGTGTAGCCACACCTACTGGCAGGTCTTAAAGGGTTACTCCTAGCCAGACCAGGTCATTCTTGATTGATCGACCTACATGTGATACACTCCAGTCTTCTAGTTAATAAAAGTCTTGGTTTGGATCAACAAGCTTTTGATTCTTTCAACGCGCTCTACAATTTTATTAACTAGAAAGTTTTGAACGCCTCAACATTGATCCACAGTCGGCTACAGCCTCGAATGATTTTAAGCACTGGGTGAGGTGCTTCAAAACATACTTCCTGCTCTCTGAGCCTGGCATGATAGAGGACAGCCATCGACTACTAATATTGATGACTATGGTGTCACCGAAAGTCTACCAGAGCATCCAGATGCGACCACTTATGCCGCAGCCATGAAGGTGCTGAAAGGGCTCTATGAGCGACCAGTGAACAGGGTCTATGCTCGGTACAAACTAATGAAAAGTAGGCAACAGCCCGGTAAGTCCTGTACAGCTTATATTCAACCACTAAGGGCAATGGGCAGGAACTGTGTCTGCTGCAGAGACCACAGATGATCTCATTCAGGATGCCTACGTGGCCGGCGTCCGATCAGTGAGGTGAGGCAGCGCCTGATAGAGCACGGGGGAGAAAACCAAGAGGACATGATCTGGATTGCAGAGACAATGGAGGATGCAGTCTTAAGTATGGATGTGTACTCTCCGGGCTGGACCCCATGCTCTGATGTGAGTAGGATGCCCTCCCTCAACCCTACTAACCCCCGGTACACTGATGGCCTGTCAGCTGCCGCTAAGATGCCTGATGCGACCCTTGTGATAGTACAGATTATATCACCAATGTGTATATGTACAGATTGTAGTTTAGGATTACTGTGATTGATTGAGAGTGTAGCTACACCTACTGGCAGGTCTTAAAGGATTGCTCCTAGCCAGACCAGGTCATTCTGGACTGGTCGACCTACTTGTGATATGCTCCAGGCTTCTAGTTAATAAAAGCCTTGGTTTGGATCAACAAGTCTTTGGTTCTTTCAACTCGCTCTTTCTGCGCCAGTGCCTGGCGAGAAAAGCCAGGTGTCAGAAGTGCCTTTATAAACGGCCATTTTGCTGCAGTCTGTCACTCCAAAATGGCCACCATCTAACACAGTGCCTTGTGTGAAGCCCAACCGCCACCCTGCCATTCAATAACATTTTTTCCTCAGAGCTCTCATCCAGTGAGAGCGAGGGCTCCACTGCACGGCAGCGCCTGACGTCACGGAGCAGACACCGAGTGCAGAAGGTACAACCCATCCTCACTACAATGATGTCATCCTGCTTCACCCTCCATCATGAATCAACATCCAACCAGTCCCCAGCCCCGACTTCAACAGCCAGGGACCCGTCGCCGCCATCACCACTGAGCCCGCTGCTGCCATCACCACTGAGCCCGCCGCTACCGATGCTGCTTACCAGGGACCTGCCGCCACTGCCGACCAAGGACACACCACTGAGCCCACCGCTACCAATGCTGTTGACTGGGGACCCGCCACCAATGAGGCAACCGATCAGGAACCCGCCGCCGTGACCAATGCTACCAACCCGGTACCCACCGCTACTACTGACGCTGGCGACCTGGGACATGCTGCCATGACCGACCTGGTACTGACCGCCATGACCGCCCGACTGACCGTCCCACTGCCGACAGCAAGCAGCGACCCACAGCTGCCTTATTATCCTGTGTACAATTCCTCTGAAATTCTTTTTCCAAATCCGCTATCTGTTTCTCCAATGACCGAGTCTCTGCCAAAAATTTCTTCTTTTCCTTTGATGCATAGCTAATAATTTGACCATGTAAAAACATCTTCAAATCATCCCATACAGTAAAATTACTCTGAACTTTATTCCTATTCAAATCTAAGGAAGAAACAATTTGATCCTTAATAAATTTTACAAATTAGGTTTTTTTCAATAACATTACATTAAACCTCCATTGAAAGGTTGATTGAATAACTTCCGGTCCAATACAAGAAATGAGAAGCAATGAATGATCAGAAATTATTCTACTCTTACATTCAGCTTGAATAAAATGTGATTGCAAATGTGCTGATACCAAAAAAAAAGTCAATCCTTGAAAATGAGTCTTGGCACGAGGAATAAAATGAAAAATTTTTCTTAATAGGGTTTATTCGGGGATTTGGACCAAAAGGAATTTATTAATAGGCTCAAAAGGTAAAATATCAGTTCAGGCCACAATATATCAAAATTAATTAATTCCTTTTACATGGAATAATAGATTTTTAGGAAATTGGCAGATCAAAGGAATAAAGTAATTGCAGGATAGTTTTGAAGAGGGTAAATTTTTATAATTTAATCAACTTAGAGAGAAATTTGGGATTTCAGGGAATTCTTTGTTTGTTTATTTATATTAGAGTGTTATTGAAAGAAAATTTTGGAAGAGAAACGAAAATTCCCAAGTTAATGGAATTTGAGTTTATGATTTCTCATTTTTCGGATAAGGGTTTTATTTCAGAAATGTCTGCGTTGTTACAAGACACTATGGATAAAATAAATTTAGATAAATACAGGATTAAATGCCAAAATGATTTAACTTGTGATATCGATCAGGCTGACTGGGAGATGATGTGTTTTGAGGTTGTGAATAAATTGTTTAATGTAAGATATAATATGATCAATTATCATTTTTTTGCATCAGTTATATTTAACCCCTGATAAATTGAGAAAATATGGATTTAGTAATTAAGAGTCATGTTTTAGATGTGGATCATGTGTTGGAACTTTTTTACATTTGGTCAGGCTTTGTGATAAAGTTCAATCATTTTGGTATAAAATCAGGGAATTTCTTCAAAATTTGTTTAAAATTCAATTTTTATTAGTTCACAAATTTTTTTTGTTGGGTTATATTGTTCCATTTATGGATCTGGGGTTAGATAAGTTTCAGACAACATTTTTGCATTTAGCATTGGCAGTCACGCGTAAATGTGTTGCGACTTCTTGGAAAGATGAAGTTGAGATAAATTTAAATTGTTGACATAATGAGTTGAGGTCCTGTATTTATATGGAAAAAATAACATATAATCTGCATGATAATTTTATTTTTTTTTGTTAAGATGTGGTCACCTTATTTGAAATGTATGAATTTAGTAATATCAAACTGCGATGAGTATTTTCTTTAATGCTTCCCTTGTGGGGTCTATTGAGGGGGAGTAGGGGGGCATAGTTGTAGTTCTAATTTTTATGTTATGGATTTTGTAAAAATTTTTCTTTGGAAAATATTAAATAAAGGTTTTTTTTTTAAAAAAGGTCCTGATCAACGATGTTTTATTCCTCAGGTGATGTCCCCATTTACCTGATGCACAGTACCAAACAGGCAAGTCCAATTATAACCTGTAAAGCATAGCATTGTTAAATGCATCACATTGCCTTACAGGATAGGAGAAGATTCTAAAATGGGAAGGAAATAAATGTTGAAATAAAATCTGAAATATAAGCAGGTATTTGGGCAAAATCTGTGCAGAAAGAAGCTGATACGAAGCTTTGAGGTTTTTTTTTTGTCCACCCCTGCTAATAGGGAGAGGGAAACCAATGAAACTATTCATTAAGGAGGTAATTGATGTGAAATGTTAACTTGGTTTCTCCCTCCACAAATGCTATCTGGCTTGCTGAGTCTTTCCAGCAATTTCCATTTTTTAAATTTCTGAAAGGAAATGGCAACTAGGCAGAACCTTCTGCCCAGTTGGAACTAAGATAGCATTTAAAGAATGAAGGAAGAATGTGCCATGCAGCCTATCAAAAAACAGGCATGTCAACTTAAGGCAGTGTTTGTCGCCCCAAGTAAGCTGAACCATTTTTGATTGTTAAAGGTGTCACTCTGTCATGAGTAGTGCAGGGCCAGAATGATTGGAAAAAAAGTTCATTTATGTAAACAAGGGGCTTAGTATTGAATGCTGTTAACATAACATATAACATAACATAACAATTACAACACGGAAACAGGCCATTAGGCCCTTCTAGTCCGCACCAAACCAAACACCCCTTTCTAGTCCCACCTCCCTGCACAATGCCCATAACCCTCCATCTTCTTCTCATCCATATACCTGTCCAACCTTTTCTCAAATAATACAATTGACTCCGCCGCCACTATTTCTCCCGGAAGATGATTCCACACAGCTACCACTCTCTGAGTAAAGAAGTTCCCCCTCATGTTACCTCTAAACCTCTGCCCCTTAATTCTTAACTCATGTCCTCTTGTTTTAATCTTTCCTCCTCTTAACGGAAATAGTCTATCCACATCCATTCTGTCTATCCCTTTCATAATATTAAATACTTCTATCAAATCCCCTCTCAACCTTCTACGCTCCAAAGAATAAAGACCTAATCTGTCCAATCTCTCCCTATACTCCAGATACTTAAACCCAGGCAACATTCTGGTAAACCTTCTCTGCACTCTCTCCACTCTGTTTATATCCTTCCTATAAATTAGGCGACCAGAACTGCACACAGAACTCCAAATTAGGCCGCACCAACGTCTTATACAATCTCAACATCACCTCCCAACTCCTATATTCCATGCAATGATTGATAAAGGCCAGCATACTAAAAGCCTTCTTCACCACCCTATTCACGTGAGTTTCTACCTTCAGGGAACGATGTACCGTTACTCCTAAATCTTTCTGCTCTTCTGTATTCCTCAATGCTCTCCCGTTTACCACATATGTCCTATTCTGATTCTTCTTACCAAAATGAAGCACCTCACACTTATCAGCATTAAATTCCATCTGCCATTTTTCAGCCCACTTTTCTAAGCAGCCCAAATCCCTCTGCAATCCTTGAAAACCTTCTTCATTATCCACTATTCCACCTATCTTAGTATCGTCTGCATATTTACTAATCCAATTCACCACCCCATCATCTAGATCATTAATGTATATAACGAACAACAATGGGCCCAATACAGATCCTTGAGGCACACCACTGGTCACCGGCCTCCAACCTGACAGACAATTATCCACTACCACTCTCTGGCCTCTCCCATTCAACCAATGTTCAATCCATTTGACTATCTTAAAATTTATACCTAAAGACTGCACCTTCCTAACTAACCTTCCATGTGGTACCTTATCGAAGGCCTTACTGAAGTCCATATAGACAACATCCACTGCGCTACCCTCATCCACATTCCTAGTCACCTCTTCAAAAAATTCAATCAGATTGGTCAAACATGACCTTCCTCCCACAAATCCATGTTGAGTGCTCCTGATCAGACCCTGTCTATCCAGATGTTTATAAGTACTATCTCTAAGAATTTTCTCCATTAATTTACCTACCACAGAAGTCAAACTTACAGGCCGATAGTTGCCAGGCTTCCTCCTGGAACCCTTTTTAAATAACGGAACCACATGCGCAATGCGCCAATCCTCCGGCACTATTCCCATATCTAATGACATTTGGAAAATTACCGCCAGAGCCTCTGCTATTTCCTCCTTCACTTCTCTCAATGTCCTGGGGAAGATCCCGTCTGGTCCCGGAGACTTATCCACCTTTATATTCTTCAAAAGCCTTAAAACTACACCTTTTGTAATCTCTATATTCCCCATATTTACCCAATTTGCTTTTTTTATCCCATATCTCCCAATATCCTTCTCCTTAGTGAATACCGAAGAAAAGAAACTGTTCAATATCTCCCCCATTTCTCTAGGCTCCACACACAGTTTTCCACTCTGATTTTCTAAGGGACCAATTTTGTCTCTAGCTTTCCTCTTACCATTAACATATTTGTAGAACTCTTTTGGATTAGTTTTCACCCTGCTTGCCATAGTTTTCTCGTACCTTCTTTTAGCTTTCCTAATTCCTCTCTTAAGATTCCTCTTACATTCAATGTATCTTTCAAACATCTCCTTAACTCCATGCTTCTTATATCTAATGTACGCCTCCCTTTTTCTTCGAACCAAGTTTCCAATATTCCTTGAAAACCACGGCTCTCTCAAACCTTTTGCCCCTCCTTTTAACCTAACAGGAACATAAAGCTTTTGCACTCTCAAAATCTGATCTTTAAAAGACTTCCATCTCTCTACTACATCCTGCCCATAACACAAATTGTCCCAATGCACACCCTGCAAGTCCTTTCGCATCTCCTCAAATCTAGCTTTTCCCCAATCAAAAACCTCAATCCTTGGCCCTGATTTTTCTCTTTCCATAATGACATTGAAGCTGATGGCATTATGATCACTGGACCCGAAGTGCTCGCCAACACTAACCTCCGTCACTTGACCCATCCCATTTGCCAACAGTAGATCTAACACTGCTCCTTCTCTGGTCGGCATCTCTACATATTGTTGTAAAAAACTATCTTGCACACATTTCACAAACTCTAACCCATCCAGTCCTTTCACAGAATGTGTTTCCCAATCTATATGTGGAAAATTAAAATCTCCCATAATTACAACCCTGTGCTTATCACAAATATCTACTATCTCCCTACAGATTTGCTCCTCTAGGTCTCGGTCCCCTCTGGGTGGTCTATAATACACCCCTACAAGTGTAACCTCTCCTTTCCTACTCCTCAGTTCCACCCAAATAGCCTCTGTGGATGTGCCCTCTAATCTATCCTTCCTAGGCACCGCTGTAATATTTTCCCTGACAAGCAATGCAACCCCACCTCCTCTTGCCCCTCCGACTCTATCACACCTAAAACAACGAAACCCAGGGATATTCAGTTGCCAATCACATCCCTCCTGCAACCATGTCTCACTAATCGCTACCACATCATACTTCCAAGTATCAATCCACACCTTCAGCTCATCCACCTTTTTTACAATACTCCTGGCATTAAAATATATGAATTTCAGGGATTTCCCAATTTTTAATCCCTGTTTTCCCTCATCTTTAAGAACAACATTATTTACTTTTCCTGCCAATTGCCCTTCATCTTCTTCCAGAGCATTTCCCTTCTCTATCACCTGCCCATCCATATTCAAATACTTACTACAAACTTTCTTTGTTTGCATTCCTTACTGCTCTGTACTATTTTGTTGGTGGTGGAGAGGTTTTCATCCCCTTCACGAGTCTCATAATGTGGTCTGGCACGTTGTCTCAGTACGGAAGAGAGAGAGAGAACACCAAAGGAGCTCTTTTCAATTGTTCTACAGTTGAATGTTATTCTAATTTATATAACATAACCTTTACTTGTGGCAGATGGAATTTCATTTAATCTACGATTAAGCTTATACTACAAATTAATGCTCAACAACATCAATGGATCAATGGTTAACTATATGAGATGGTTGTTGGAGGTAACATCATCCCCCAGCTATGTTAAACTAAGCACTATTAATGTTAATATGTGTAAATACCAGAGACTTGGGTGAGTAGGTGAAAGAGGGGGAGAGGTTGTGTGCTGGTGACTCTATCACAAGAGCTCTTCAGAGTTTACACCTTGTAAGACAACCATGAAGTGAGTGGTCCTTGGATGCCTCTGTTCCACAAAGGCGATGGTTAGTCAACTATTTCATCTACAATCAAACGAAGACATTGCACTAGTGCGTCAGTAATACTTGAAAATGGATTCTTTGACCTTCAACTTGAATGTGTCAACTTGGGTGGTTCTGAGAACCTGCTGTTGATTCAGAGCTGCCTCTTGAGTGGACACAGGAGAGCGGGAGCAGACACAACACTGCTCTATAGGGTCCTTCCACCTGATTGTCATGTGTTGGTTCCATATAAACTTTAAAAACCCTGTTAGACCAGCTGATTTTTTTTTAAACATCCTGGAACCACAGAGGTCTGTGCCCAATACTGCGACACCTATGCTGACCAGCATACCATGAGTGGTTGCAGACTCCAGGGGAGCAGCAAACAGATGCAGGGCACCAGAAATGGGAGGGCAGCCCCTGTTGAGAAAGAGAAGCCTAGGAAATGACCCAACCGGAAGGTGAGGCAGTGGACTAGTGAAGTGTTCAGCAAGCAGCTGGTCACTTGTGGTCAAAAGATTCACATCAGTTTGCAGGCTGCTGCAGACTAGCTCATGGGAGCCAGTGTCAGTACCAGGTTTCAAGAGGGTACTGAAGTCAAGAAGGGCTCTTCTGAAAATTTGTGACCTATATGGAGGTTTTGGATCTGGTGATGCCAAGAGATTGAAGAGAACTCTGTGAGCCTGCAGGGGCTGGGGGAGAATTGGAGGGAAATCCACAGACACTCAGTGTCTCTGAAGGGAATGTTTTTTGCTTCATTTTCTCTTCTCTTATTATTGGGAGTGCCAGGTAATGGTCATGGCAACTCCTTACAGCAGGCAAATGTGGAAGTATATCATCCATATTACATTTTCTGCATAATTACATGACAATAAAAGTGACTTTGGGACCTTTTTTTCTCCTAAACTGGTGGAGGTGGCATGAGCAATACCATAGATTTCCATTCTTGGAGCTACAGTATATCTAGGAGGTCAAATTCTGAACAGAAACAATGCTCCATTTTGTATTAACTGATAGAGAAACCTTCTACAATAGAAGTCCGAAAATCTACACTGCTCGAGGATTGGATCAGTCCAGATTTTCCACATTCTCGGGCAGTACTTTTAAAATTTAAATTTAAGGAGGTAAAAGGAAGAGATAAACAGGTAAATTTTGATAGCTTGTCCACTAGCAAATAGAACTTTATTCATTTATCAACATGAGCAGTTTTAAAGAAAGATAAAGTCAACACTGACAGAAATGTAAACAACATTTTTTCATTACATAAAAAAAGTCATGTAATGCTTGAAATTATGTTTAAGCATGAACTTGGTAAAAGAAAAATACAGTGAACAAATGAATTTCTTTGTAATAAGATTACCTGTATTAAAGCATGGTCACTGGTTACCACTCTGCTACTCTGGTGCTTATACATGTACACACGTACGCACACGTGTAAAAAGTTTGAGAGTTTTTTTTAAAGTCCATATACTGAGGTGGTCTGGATTTCCTGCATCCAGATTTTTGGACTTCTACTATAAATTGGACTGTATTTTTTGTTGTATTTCTGCAATTTCTGCAAAAAATAATTTTACTTGAAGAACAGCAAATTGCACCCACGTCTTATAAGCTGTGACTATCACCTTGTAATTCATTCACTGCTATTAAGATTGTATTAATTATTTTAGAGACATTGGTTAGGATGAAAAACAATCAATCACAAGTATATTGTCCCATTACAGTATTAACATAAATAACATATTTCATAAATGAATAATTCCTGGCCTAAAGCATCCTATCGTGCTTCCCATTTTGTCAAAACGCTGCAAGAAAACAAGAATAATTGTTATTCGTACAGAGTGGCCTAGATTTTGCAGCGATATAATAACCATGCTTGCTCTTGACCTAAAAGGAAGGTGCCCATCAATATCTGACAAAACTGGAGAAAGTAAAGCAATTGCAGATGCTGGAATCTTAAGCAAGCAATTAGAAGTTCAAGAGACTCAGCAGGTCAGGCAGTGACCTTGAGAGAAATGGACAGACAAAATTTCAGGCAGGGACCCAATTTCTTGGTGTGGATTTTCCATTTACCTTTGGCCTCTGCACAATGAAAGTAGAGCATGCAATATCATAAATGTCAGGAATTCAAAATTAATTTCTTTCATATGATTGAAGAGAGACAATTCCTCTACAGTGCACAAATCATTTATGGGCCTAGAAATTGTTCAGAAATATCTGAAATTTAGTCAGGCGATTCTCCATGATTGCATGTTGGAAGATGATAAAACAATGCAAATTGGGAAGAAATACTTGACACCTGTCAACAACTTCATGACTTCTACCATAAACCTCAAGCTTGTGGAAATATATCTGTAGTTTTTGTCACTTTCTTGATGCAAAGGTTTTGTCATTACAATTGCAAAATCTGCTCCCTTCTTGTATTAAACCACAAGAAGCTTGATTATAAAACTGCAGATTAGAGGAGTCGACCTCTGTGAGTAATTAACATTGCAAGCTGTTGGAATTTTACTTGTCAGCTTTGATTGCACTTCAACCCGCATAGTAATTTTAAGGAAAGCTAGCAGCTCTGTCGTCTACTGAATATATTAGAACCATACAATGAGTCTGCTCAAGTTAAAAGGTGCACCTTTTTTGAGGTAATGTGTCACAATAGAGTTGAGTAAAAATAGATTCATGTGCTCTAAGTAAATAAAAAATGCTACATGCCTCACATTTTCCACAAGAAATTCTCAATCTGTTTTACACAACTCAAGGAAAAGGAGATACATTAACTGTGAACCAGTTAAAGGTTGTTTGAAAGAAAGGAAGATTTGCATCTTTCTAGTCCCTCTCAGTTCATAGCAGAGCACTTTGTAATCGTCCTTTAGCTGTCTAGGTCCAATTGTAATATCAGAAATGTTGCATTCAACTTGTCCAAAACTTGCTCCCATGACAGCAAAGTCACAGTAATTAGATAATTTGTTTCATAGTAAATAAAACTTTTGAACCTGCTTATTCATGCTCAGTGCACAAAGAAATCAAAAGTCCAGAAGGAAGCAAGCTGCAATAGTTGACAAAAAATATTCCTTGTTATAAATTTCCATGTGAATGTGATTATCTTGAGAAATAATAAGATAATAAATGGATCCATCTATGGAGTGAGGGAAACCATTGTATATATGTAACTAGAAGTCTTGACCATTGTTAATAGAAGCTATGCAAAGATTAGGTTCTAAAGTAAGATATATTGCATGAATGAATATTGTTAAAGATGCTGCATAAAACAAAAATAAATCTTGAAGTTGTGTGGCAATTAACAAATACTTGATTCCAGTAGCTACGATTTGTACAAGTGCAGAACATAGAAAAAATGTTGAAGTAAATGTCAGAAACTCTGGATTCCAGATTATCAGCCCAGTTTCAGAGATCAGAAACAAGATACATTTCATGATCTACATTCATTAATTTATTACCTCGGCAAAGGTCTCTTCAAAGTTGCTGATATTATCCGTCTCGATTTCTTCCCTGAGCAATTCTTCCTGAATTGTTAGAGCGAGTCTATTCCAGCAGCTTCACTCAGCTGAGCTTCACCATGTTTCCCTTCTTGGCTGACTCTTGACCCACTTGTACTTCAACAAAAAAAAGAACATCCTTACCTTCCATTTTTGTAGCTTCAGAACTCGATCAGAGTTTCTAAGGTTTCGCAAAGTTGCCGAAGGAATGCAAGTGCTTGAATATGAGCCTTTCTAGTTCTTCCTTGATGCATGTGTTATCGTCCTTATCATCTCTCCTTGCGGCTCACCCCCACCCCCACCCCCCCCACCCCGATGTCAGAAGCAAGTTTTTTTTCCCCCAGCCATATTGGGAATTCCTTATTATATCTGAGCATCCAAATTGATAACTAATTGCATCACTTGTGATGTTTACCACTAACAGCTCTCCAGAGTTTAAGCTTGCTCTTCTACAATTTGAAAATTGTGTTTTTAAATAACTCTGTTAAATTAGATCCATTATGTGCAGCTTCTTACAAAAAATCCCAATGAACAAATTAAAATATTTGTCCGAGCTTCTCTCAAAGCCCCTGCCACCTCCTTCAAAATCTAGGAGATATTAAATCTGACTATAGAGCTACCTGGACTTAGAGTCCTATTAGTTTTGCCTCCCCTATTCCCTTTGAGCCAGGTTAGCAATCTATTAGAGTGTCAATTTTGTCTGGAATGGAAAGCACAGATCCAAATAGCTCACAGTTAAAAATAGAAACATGATACCTATGCACTTTTCATTATTATCATTTTGCTCAAAACAGACTTTAATGCCCCACAGTCATCCTGTAACTGATGTCTAGCAGTTTTGACATAAATGCTAAAAAAAAATTACTCTAATTTGGCATAACACCTCACTTCTTTGCATTAATTGTTTTCTTACCCCTTTGCTTGAAAAATTATGAACCATTTGATAAGTTTTAAGCTGTCTCCTTTAGAGTGCAGATCGCTAAACTAATTTTATATGGTCAAAATGTTTTTTTTTGCCAGTCAGCACTAGTGGTTCAAGGGTAAAATTCTCATCCCCCATGCAAGGGACCTGGGTTCAATTCCCAGCCAATGCAAGAAACATAGTGGCTGAGTGGGAGAATGGATCATATGGTGGATTACATGGGCCACATAGTCTACTTCTGCTCCTATGTCTATCTTATGGTCCTTTTTTTCTATGTAGCATTCCTCCTCAATAGGGTTCATGAGCCTTTGTAGATGGCTAACTCGCCAGCTTTGAAAAATGAGCATCAGGAATGTGATAAGTGATTAAGAGATACCTGTTTGACATATTTAAGTGTAAATTTAGACAGGCCTCTCCACCCCACACTCCCGTGCTGTCAAATATCCCAATTATCCTACAACCCTTGTACGCTTTGAAGGGTGGGAGGAAACTGGAGTACCCCGAGGAAAGACGGGGAGTGCCGGACTCAAACCATATCACTGGGGCTGTAATAGCATTGTGCTGACCACAACACTAACCATACTGACTTGTACAATAACTGGTAAATGATAATCTTGTACTCAAAGGAACAAAATGTCTTTAGGGTTGACAATAGGTAGCCATCATTTAACTCCAGCAAATGAGGCAAATTTTAACCCTATTGCATTTCTGCGGCTTTGGCCTCATACACATTCTCTTCTGTTCCCAGCTTTTCATGCAGAATTAAGAAGAAATTATCAAATGCCTTTCAGCTTTTGTTTGTCTACATTATGCAGGAATAATTGAATTCTCCCATCACCTCAACCTTATTTCAATGGCTGCTTTAGCAATTTAATTACATAGATGCTGAACCTTATCTTTCTCTTGAATTATTGATAGCATGCTCAGAATATCTGATGATCTCCAAATGGAGCCAAAATACATCCCATTGCTTTCTGAACTTCGTTTTACTGCACTTATCCACTTTTATATATTTTTACAATTCATCTCCTTACCTATCTATTCCATTCTCAGCAAAACATTTTAACATCAGGGTAGCAGAGTGGTGTCTTTAAAATCTGAGGCAGATAATCAGAACTGACATGTTAGCATGGAATTCAGAAACCCGTACTTCCACAGATGCTGTGCTTTGGACAAGCTGTTAAATTGTAACTCCTAGAGACCCCTTAAGTGGATGTAAAGGACTTAATGGAACTACTTGCAGCGGTGAAGTTTTCTGATGCCTTGTCAGATATTTAGTTCTCTATTACCAGGTTAAATCAGATGATTTATCTTATTATTGGTAAACTAGAAGTGTTTAACAGGTCGTGCAGCATCTAATGAGAGGATATAGATAATTTTCCAGTTCACTCCTAATTATGGATCTCATCTATACACAAAATGGCCATTACATATGTCTATGATCTTTTTTACATTTCAAAGTACTCTGGAAGGCATTTGAGAATCATAAAACTATAATATATCCCTTCATTTCAATGCATATTAAATAGAGACCTTTCATCATTATCCATCTGATTCTGAGGAGTGACCCTCCACAAGTGATGTCCATTCTTTTTCTCTCTCTCCACCCATACAATCTAACCTAAGAGAATATTTCCAACGTTCTCCAATTTCATCTCAGATCTCAGAATCTGCAGTATTTTGCTTCTATAGTTTGAACTTCAGAGATCCTGTAACTCTTTACTCCCCCACTTTTTGTTTGACCTTCCATTTGCACATCCACCAATGATTAGTAAACCTTCACCACCCCTCCTTGCACCACATCCAGAAATCTCTTGATCTTCAACTGTTTACACTCATTCTTATTGCTTTCTCCTTCCCCACTCCCTTTCACTGTGGAAAAAAATCATCTTTGATTCCCAACCTCCCTCAGGTCTGAAAGGTCATCAAGCAGAAAGGTCAGTGTTGCTTCTCTCCATAGGTGATACCTGAAAAGCTGAGTATTGTTATTAAATTTTGAATATCATTTCTTTGCAAGGACCTTGAGTTTAAGGATTTTATCAGAGCATAAATTTTAATTCATTTATTTAATTTCAGATGCTTGAGGGACGTGATAAATATTTATCTCGGGATTCAGGGAGCCTAAATACAGTCTGCTGGAGGAACTCAGCAGGTCAAGCAACATCAGTGGAAGGAAAAGAATGGTCAATGTCACAGGCCAGAATCTTTGCTTCCTCAGTCCTGATGAAGAGATCAGGCGCAAAATGGTGGCGATTCTTTTTCTCCCACTGTCATTCTTCAACCTGCTCAGTGCCTCCAGCAGATTGTGCTTGGCTTCAATTCCAGCATCTCGTGTGTCCTTCTGAGAGCCTATTGAGTTCACCTGGTTTATATTCTGTCGGTGTAAAAAAAAGGTGTTTAAATTTGTAGAATGCCATTTATGAATACAAATAATTCAAAAGTAAATGAAAATAATTTAGTCTCCATAATTTGCTCTATTTGTCCAGTTTCCTTTCAATGCAGTTATCAGAAAATTAATATACACAGATCAGGGTGCAGTTTGGGAGGATATAAATGACACCAGCACAGGCTTGAACAGTCAAATGATTGTTTGTGGTGCTGCGATTTTATTGATGTTGTATCTGTGCCATATATTTTACTAGTTGCTTTCATAGACAGTATAAAGTCAACTTGGTGCTTTAGGTGCTGCAGCAGTTGTGTTTGCCTTTTGGAAAATGGTTGCTTTGAGGGAAAATAAGATATGTAAATCTTCCTTTAAACATGTCTATGCAAAGTCATTATGAGTTTCATTACAAGAAAATATGGAATTGAATTTTAATATATAAGAACACAATAACAATTTATAAAAAATATATCTAAATAGTATTCTAGATTGAGGTCTAAAGTTTATATTATAAATGATACCCATGCTATTTTTGTGGGACAAATTACAATTTGATTTGCCTGACTATCCAATTGAACAATCCATTCCTATTCCAAGCGCAGTGTGAAGTTCAACTGAAGGCAGACAAGATCCATCAGATCAAAATGCCTTCAACAGAACCCCACCACTTTACAGAATTAACATTTACTATCGAGATTGTTCTGTCCTGGATGCAGGACCAGCGCTACCATTAGGTCAACTAGGCAGCTGCCTAGGGTGCAGACCTCAGAGGAGAGAGCAAATTGTGCCCACAGTTCAGGTTGACCAGGGGGAGGGTTTGGAGCTGGCATCACGAGCTCAGGTCTGCACCTGTAAGACGACTGCTGAGGGGACAGATCGGCCTTTGGAGTCAGGTGTTGGGAGCTCCGGTCACCCGAGTTGGGAGCTCCCGATGCTTGATTCTAAACCCTCCCCTTGGCCTACACTGGAAATCCTGAAGCTTGAGTCCTGACTCTGAACCCTCCCCTGTCCCCTCGGCCTACCACACATGCACTTTGGAGTCCAATGTGTGTGTGAGGTAGTAGACCAAGGGGAGGGTTCAGAGTCGACGTCGGGAGCTCTGGTGTGTGTATGTAGGCTAATTGCCAAGGGGAGTCTCATGTAAGCCTAAATGTGTATTTGGCTATTTAAATGTAAAATATTTACATTTATTGTTCCAATTATTCTAATATTGTTTTGAGCAATTTATTAAGATTTCATCAAGAAAAGTCAGTCAGTCCATGACTGGCCCCTTTTAGAGGATCATAATTCATGAGAAGAGGAACCAAGCAGGTTTGAGACCAAGATGGTCCAGGGTAACTTGTTAAGAATAGTTCACAACAGGTACTAGCTGGCTTTTAACAGCAGAATAAATATCAATGTTCATAAATGAGAAATAAAAATATATAAATTCTTAAAAGAAATCAACTCAGCAATTACTCCATGATTTTTTTTTGTCTTTATATCAGTGATTTTGTTTATCCTAGTTGTCAGTTTCATAAAGCATGAGAACTTCAAAAGGCAGACAATCAGAAAGCCATTCTTGAATTTCCATCTATGAAGCCATGGTGAAATTATATAGTTACATTTCTCTATCAATGGATTGCAAGTTCTCCCAGTTGTTGGTGTTGTGTAATATGGAGATATCATCCTTCCAGACAGTTCTTAAAGAGACATGTAATCAACGTTATTATTGCTCTGGTTAATGTTGTCTCACAGTGGTGCAATTAATAAAGCTACTACCTCACAACTCCAGCGACCTGGCTTCTGCCCTCAATTCTGGCACGATCTGGGAGCAGTTTGCATATTCTCCTTGCAACCATGTGTGGTGTGCCTGCAGTTGCTTGGACTGCGCACTGGTGCATGTCCGGGACAGGGCGACAAATGAGTCATTGAGTTCCCTGGGCCTACACTGGATGTCATAGCTGAACATGGCCAGCTCAACCCTCCAGCACATGATCTTGTCATTCTTGATCTTGCCCCTATGGGTGGTGCCGAACATGAATGCCACCATGCGCTGGTCAGTGAGAAAGATGAACCTCCTGCCTGCCAGGTAGTGGCGCCAGTGACGGACAGCTTCCACAGTTACCTGGGCCTCCTTTTCGATGACAGAGTGCCTGATCTCTGAACCGTGAAGAGCCCTGGAGAAATAGGCCACGGGTCTGTCCCTTACTGAGAGTGGCAGCGAGCGCAACATCAGAGGAATTGCAGTCCACCTGGAATGGGGTGTTTTGATCCACGGCATGCATCATGGCGATGGCGATGTCTTATCTGATGCAGGTGAAGGCCGCTTGTGCCTCTGCGGCGAGTGAAAGGTGGTGCCCTTGGCCAATAGCTGGACCTTGTCAGAGAAGCGGGCACCCACTGGGAGCAGTAAGAGAAGAGCCATAGGTACCTGCAAAGGGCCTTGAGCGTGTGGGGAGCGGAAGTTCCATTAGAGGGTGCATGAGTTTGAGGTCAGGACCAATGGCATCATGTTCCATGATGCAACCCAGGATGGTGAGGCGGGTGGTGCTGAACACACACTTCTCCCTCTTATAGGTGAAGTTTAACACCTCGACCATGTGGAGAAATCTCTCCCGGTTGGCATCATGGTCCTGCTGGTCATGGCCACAGATGGTGACATTGTCGCTTTTAGTTTGTGCCAGTCTACCATGTGGTCCATCTCCTGCTGAAAAATGGAGACTCCGTTTATGACCCCAAACAGGACCCAACAGAACTGGTAGAGGCTTTCATCTGCCTCAAAGAAAGTATAAGGTTTATCCTGGCTGTGGATAGGGATTTAGTCGTAGGCTGACTTCAGGTCAATGGTGGAGATGACCCAGTACTGGACTATGTCATTGACCATGTCAGCGATGAGGTATCCAGCTAGGTGTATCGGTTGATGGTCTGGGTTATAATTGATTAACATCCTTGGTTTGCTGCCCCTTTTTACTACTAGGACATGGGCTCTCCAGGGACTATTGCTGGGTTCTATAACTCCCTCAGCTAGTAGTCAGGCTGTACAGTAGTGCCTGCTTTTGGTTTGCTGTCTGGTGTTAGGTAATTGAAGAGGGATGGTGGGGATACCCGAAGGGTGGAGAGTCTGCAGGTGGATTTGGAATGGTCACTGCATGATGAGTGGGGGGAAGGCAGGAGTGAGGCTGTGGAGGTTACACAGGAAGTCTCGGCCCAGGATAACTTGGGCACAGAGCTTGGGCATGACCAGTCACCTAAACCCTTGGTATGTCTCCCTCCCACTATCAAGTTCATTGAGCAGCACCCCTGTGGCGTGATCAAGTGACCCTTGGATGCAAAAGTGATGGGGAGGTTTGCTGGGTACACTCTGAGTTTCATTGTCCTGACCACATTCGGATGCGCAAAGCTCTCAGTACTACTGCATTTTGTTACCTTCCCATTGACAGCAATGTCCATAATTGAGCACCCGAGTCCATAGGGAATGTCCTCCATCAGTGTAGTGGATGCTAGGACTACCTCAGGGACTGAGTCACTGCTCCCCGATGGTTCTAGCGAGCAGCAGCCAGAGGGTGACTTTTGGTGTGTGGGGTGCAATGAGTGCACAATTCTGAGGACGCATGTGTAGACTGCAATGTCTGGTTGGCGTGCTGGTTCAGCTTAGGTCATGCGGCTGGGCATAGGTTGTCCCATAATGGTGGCGCCCAAGGGGTGTGCACGGCGTTGGCTCAACCCGGTGGCCTGGACGGAAGTGACGTAATTGGTGTGGGTGGAAATCCAGACAGAAGTGACATCATTGATGTGGGCAGAAGTTGGGTGATGAAAGGTGGCAGCACCCATGATGAGCACACCCGCTACTCACATGTGGAGGAGCCCATAGGGTCAGAAGGCACTCCCAGCTAGTCGCAGAGTGCCGCAGCGCTCCCGGTGGGTTTGGAGAGTCACTCTTTAGCAGTGCGAGTTCCTCATGGGGCAGTTCTTTTGGGAGCACCTGCCTGACCCACCCTAGGACCCACAGTGCTTACAGCAGTGACTGGCATCAGCGGTGGCTATCGTCTCTTCCTTGTGGGGCCCTTCAGCGACTGCTGCTGTCGTTGGCGTTAGCCAGGCCGGTGAGTAGGGGAGGTGAGCATCGAAGACCTCCACATGGTGAGCTGCAGCTTCTAGGGAGCTTCCATAATTCTGAAGAAGGAGGCATTGTTCTCCTCCAACAGTCTCTGTCAAGTTGCTCTCAACTGCAGCCCTCACGCGCATGCTTCTCGGATGAGACGCTCCACTTCCACAGCAGTCACGCCAGCTTCAATGGTGCACAGGTATGCTAGCTCTCACAGTGCCCCCAGGTAAGCATACGTCATCTCACCAGGCTGCTGTACTCTGCTGCTGAGCAGGTATTGGGCCTGGAGCATATTTGTCACGGTCTGGTACATACCTTTCAGGGTGGCCATTGCAGGTTCAAAGTCCGTGCACGGGGACCAGTTTGGTGTGTAGGACCATGAGCTTTTTCTGGTTCGTATTGATGACTTCCTCTTGAGTGTGAATAATCACCTCAATTGCATGCTTCCAGATCTCAGAGGATGCTGGAGTGTCTGGGCACTGAGGGTCTATGTCTAGCCTCTCAAGGGTGATAAATCTCTCCATGGTCCTCAAAATTTTAAGATCATTAAATTGTGATGCGCTGTGGTGCAGCAAACAAACATAATACTTGAGAAGACTGTACTACAGGCTTTAATTAGCTTAAAGTTGAATACCAGGTCTTTGTAGACTCTGGTTCCATGTGCTGAACTGATTTAGGAAGGGGCTGGCTCGAATCTTTATATAGGCCAGTGATTGATGGCTGGCACAGTGGGGCCAACCTCCCAGGTTGCCTACCTGCAGTTGCAGTGGTTGCACCCTGCAGTAGGCCGGTAAGAGAGCGGCTATATTAGTTGCTGTATCACCCCACCATGTGAGCACCCTCTGGATGTTTCAGTTTCCTCTTGAATCTCAAAGATGTGGGCATTGCTGTAGTGTGTAAGTGAGTTGTAGAATCTGAGAGGAAAAGATAGAAATGTGGGAAAATACAAAAAGGGAAAAGCATAGATTTGTAAAAATGGTTAGGGGAAAGTCAGAGCCAACTTGATGGATCAAAGGGGCCTTTTTATACTGCATCATTCTTGTGGAAAAAGTGGACACTGGAAGCTATAAAGACTTAAGGTGTGTGAAGTAAAAGGTTTTAATGTCGTGTTGCCCTTGGCGGAGGTATGCATTCTACTGAGTGCCCTCTTGTTCAAAGTGATTTGCATGCCAAAATGTTTTCTTTTGTATTTGAGAAAGATAATCAAAGATTGATGTATTACTTATTCTTGCAATTAAAAATACATTTAGCAGTTTCAAATTTTGTGCTTTTCATTTTTTCCACAAAACATCTGTTTTTGAACATTGAAGTTGGCAAGTTTTGGTGGGGGGTGGGGTGGTGTGAGTAGTTGGCCTCGCCTGGGATGCAAAATGGTCTGGCGTCAGCCCTGGCTGGATGAGCAATATAAAAAAACAACACAATTTAAATCTTGTGAAGCATGTGGAGGATTAAACAAGGTTCTTGACTCTGACTAACCATGTGGTAAATGAAATAGTGATATTTCCTCTGGCCATGCAATTGTAGCAAAACTGTAAATGAAAAATAATATGCTCGTGATTTCATAACAATTTTTTATTTACTGAAATAAATGCTAAAGGTGCAGGGAAATTATTTTACTAATATTTTAAAGCAGCTCCATTTTGCACACTTATTTTTCATCTACTAAAGCAAACCAAATCCACATATTCAGTCTCAGAACAGAGTACCCATGTGTGGCCAAAGGTACTGCAAGAGAGGATAGATGGGTCATGCATGTGTCAGTCACTGTAGTTTTATGAAATGTATTTCACAGTCACCAGGATTTTAAAGAAAATATTACACAGATTATTTTTTTCAAATGAATCTGAGTTTTCCTATTTGTATCACCAATCCTGTAAATTTTAATTCAGAGGTTCCACATGTGTTTGGAAATAAAGGACAGGACCAAGGACATTTTCTCTCGGCCCCCTTCCTGGCCAGAATGCTACATTTTAGCAGGGGAGAGAGAGAATGCTGCTGAAGGTGTGGATCTTAACGCTGTTTTTGCTTAACTTACTTTGCAATCTGACATGACTACTTCATGCTTAAAGTCATTCAGAAACAAAACATTTCCAACATGTCAAAAATTTAGATGGAACAAGAATTTGTGGTCATATATATTCCAAGCAATATTAGAGAAATAGTGTACGAGGGGGGGGGGGGAGGGGGGGGGAAGGTGGGGTGAAGAATCTTTTTATAGGCATTTTGTGCTCCCTGCTATTATTAAATATAGTCTTTTGTGTCCTCTAGCTGTTTCTGGTTTGTGATAATGGGGAGTTTTCTGAATGTAGTTGGATTTCTATTGTTTATAAAACAAGGCCTACACACCACTCCCCACCCTGCTCTGCTGGTTCTAATAAATAATTTAACTATCTAATCATCTAATCACATACTACTTTAAGTAATCCCTATGCCACCTGTGCTCTGTAATTAGTTAAGGGATTGCTTAAGGTGGTATGTGTGTAGGAAGGGAAGGTTGAGAATCACTTCTCTAGACCCAATTATTACTGAAATATTTTGCTTCAGAAATATTGTCATTGGCCCTTAAGAGAAACTTGTCCGTGAACTACTCTTTGCAGACGATGCCGCTTTAGTTGCCCATTCAGAGCCAGCTCTTCAGCGCTTGACGTCCTGCTTTGCGGAAACTGCCAAAATGTTTGGCCTGGAAGTCAGCCTGAAGAAAACTGAGGTCCTCCATCAGCCAGCTCCCCACCATGATTACCAGCCCCCCCACATCTCCATCGGGCACACAAAACTCAAAACGGTCAACCAGTTTACCTATCTCGGCTGCACCATTTCATCAGATGCAAGGATCGACAATGAGATAGACAACAGACTCGCCAAGGCAAATAGCGCCTTTGGAAGACTACACAAAAGAGTCTGGAAAAACAACCAACTGAAAAACCTCACAAAGATAAGCGTATACAGAGCCGTTGTCATACCCACACTCCTGTTCGGCTCCGAATCGTGGGACCTCTACCGGCACCACCTACGGCTCCTAGAACGCTTCCGCCAGCGTTGTCTCCGCTCCATCCTCAACATCCATTGGAGCACTTACATCCCTAACGTCGAAGTACTCGAGATGGCAGAGGTCGACAGCATCGAGTCCACGCTGCTGAAGATCCAGCTGCGCTGGATGGGTCACGTCTCCAGAATGGAGGACCATCGCCTTCCAAAGATCGTGTTATATGGCGAGCTCTCCACTGGCCACCGTGACAGAGGTGCACCAAAGAAAAGGTACAAGGACTGCCTAAAGAAATCTCTTGGTGCCTGCCACATTGACCACCGCCAGTGGGCTGATAACGCCTCAAACCGTGCATCTTGGCGCCTCACAGTTTGGCGGGCAGCAACCTCCTTTGAAGAAGACCGCAGAGCCCACCTCACTGACAAAAGGCAAAGGAGGAAAAACCCAACACCCAACCCCAACCAACCAATTTTCCCCTGCAACCGCTGCAATCGTGTCTGCCTGTCCCGCATCGGACTTGTCAGCCACAAACGAGCCTGCAGCTGACGTGGACTTTTTACCCCCTCCATAAATCTTCGTCCGCGAAGCCAAGCCAAAGAAAGAAGAATGAAACCGTGCACATAACAAGTCAATTAAATATGATTAAAACAGTGGTTTTCAACCTTTTGCTTTCCACCCACATACCATCTTAAGAAATTCCTTACTAATCACAGAGCACCTATGGCATAAGGAATATTTAAAGTGGTATGTGAGTGGAAATAAAAATATTGAGAACCACTGATCTAAGGAATTGTAAATCCACATAATTGATTCTGGTCCTCTTTCCTTGTTTTATGCCCTAAGTTTTAAAGTTGTTTAAAAACAAAACCTGGAAAATCAGAAAAGATATTTTAGTTTGTCTTCAAACTCAGCTGATGCTTTAAATAGATAGAGCTTAAAAAATCTAAAAGGTAATTGAGATGTCTTCAAGTGTGCCTCTCTCGAGCAATAGTTCAGCTACTGATACTGCAATTCTGATGGTTTGAATTGATGGTATGGAGACATGAATTCAAATGGCATAATGACATCTGGGAACTTAAACTCTTTTAATTAAATATATAACTAGTTTGGGGAAAAAACATCAGAAATGAAATAATTGTTTTGTGGTAAAAGCCCACCTGGTTCACTTGTGTCATTTGGAAGGAAATCTGGTGACCTTCAACATTTGGTTTTGTGACTAAGAATACACAAATATTGCTAATGTTTGATTGTCCTGTGAAATGAAAGAGCAAACCATCCTATTCAATAGGGCAATAAATATTGCTGCCAGTGATGTCCACAACCCAAGAATGAACAAAATAAAAATTCCAATCCAGAAAATGGCTAATCTTCAGTTTGTAGTATGTTCCACCAGGGTATGGTAAATAATAATCCATATGCATTTTCTCAGTGGAAATTCTGCATAATATTCACCATTATTGTTAATCATGATTGGTTGCCATTAGAAATATTCTGCTGATACTAATTCAAGAATACATCAGCATTTTCTTTCACAGTAGACTGATCATCCAAATATTATATAATAGAATTTGACAAATTAAATTTAATGGCACTTGATAAACAGATTGAATGAAAAAGGTCATCTTTTATTGCTTTTGGGAAAATGTATTTCAACTTATTTGATCAACCTTTGCAGTGTATGAAAATTAGATGCAATTTATTGTCCATTGTCAGGGAAATAAAATTATTATTTGAAGATTAAAGCCATCAGAATACCTAGAGAAGATGTTGTCGTTCATATTCAACAATCAGAATGGTAGTTACTGTGTAGATGATTCCAGATTGAGAATTCGATATTTCTATTTTTTGACATAGAGAATATCAGACGTGAAACACGAGTCACTCACTTCAATATGTGAGAAAGAATTCCGGTCTAATAGTAAGTTGCCACATTGTCCTTACCTTGGAATTGGATTATCTGAAGAATAAGGCATGATCTGCTACTAATTTCTATCCTGGGACAGAAATTCCAGATCTTCTTTGGAAAATGAGTTATATAGTACAGCCTCCTATCTTTCCCTTACTATTCAACCTGGTTTAGAGAATTATAGTTTTATTCTTTGATCTTTGACTAAAGGTGATAAAGCAACATTCCTTCCAATGAGCCAGATGCTTCAATGTTGAAACTACACACAAGGGGGGGGGGGGGGCAATTTCTTTTGTGTGCCATATGTCACAAAATCATGTGCATAATCTCATTATGTTTATTGAGTGATATAAAACTAATTTGCATGAGGGACTGGGGGAACAGCAGCATTGCAAGGCTGCTTTGAGACCATGGATTAGAGCTGTCTCAGGGAGGCAGCCAGCTAAAATGGTCATGTAATCAGTGACTAGCTTCATCAGCAAATGCATTGAAGAAGTCAACAAGACTAAATGTTTCACAACCAAGACTAATTGGAAACTATGGTTGAATCCAGAGGTCCAGGAACTACTCAGAGTTCTTGATGCTGCCTTCAGGACATGGGACAATATAGTACTAGGTTCAGCCAGTCCTGAACTCTTCTGTACAATCCAGAAGGCAGAATGTGGGTACGCATAGAGGATCCAAATACAGCTGTGCAACAATGAAGACACTAAGCACATGTGGCAGGGGATCGATACTGTAGCAGATCACAAGGCACCATTGTGAGTTAAAGATAACGACGCTTCCCTTCTGGACAGACTGAATATCTTCTATGTACAGTTCCTTGAGAAGAACAGGATGACGTTGAAGAAAGATCTGTGTCTCCCTGATGTACAGACCCCTGAATAGCTGTGGCTGAGGTGAGGAGAACCTATCCAAGATGAACCCACATAAGGCAGAGGGACCAGACAACAAAACTGGTTGGGTACTGAAGGTCTGTAAAGACCAATAGTCAGAGGTCTGCATGGACATCTTCAACACCTCACTGCAGCAATCCATTGTTGCCACAGGTTTCAAGACAATTATCATCATCCTGGTAATGAAGAGGGTGAAATTAACAGGTGTCAATGACTACCACCCTGTGTCATTGACCTCTACCATTATGAAATGCTTCAAAATCTGGTAATGGAATACATTACCACAGACGCTGGACCTATTTCAATTCATTTATAGAGGAAACCATTCCACTGACAATTCTATAGCTTTGTCCCTTCACTCTGTTGTGACCCACCTGGAGAACGACTCCTCATAGGCTAGGCTGCTGTTCATTGACATTAGCTCGGCATTTAATATGACCATTCCCAAGAGGCTGGTGGACAAGCTGTCCTTGATGGGACTCAACACCCATCCCTATAACTGGATTCTGGACTTTCTGAAGAAAAAGCATATTCTGTCTGGGTTGGTGGTGGTACGTCGACCACCATCATGCTGGCGTACCTCAGGGTGCATACTGACAGATGACAGCATCACCAGATCCAGCTGCAACAGTTTCATCAAGTTTGCAGATGACACCATAGTCGTCGGCTTCATCAGCAACAACGATGAATCGCACTAAAGAGAAGAGGTGGAAAATCTCATGATTATGGTGCAAAACGTAACAACATAAGTCTTAATGTGGGCAAGATGAAGGAGACAATGATGGACTTCAGGAGGACTAGAAATGACCACCCTCCACCACATATTATTTGCTGCAGTTGAGAGAGTAGGGAACACCAAGTTCCTTGGAGTTCACAACATCTCCTCACTTATCAGGTAGGTGAAACAGCGACTGCGTTTCATGAGAAGACTGATGTGGGCAATGTTACGGCCTACATTCATGGTTCTATAGGAGTTCTATTGAGAGCATTCTGGCCAGCTGCATTGTAGTGTGGTTTGTTTGCTGCATGAAATGGACTGGAGGTCAATCCACTGGACCATAATATTTGCAGAAAGGATCACTGGAGTCTCCCTTCATCTAGTCTCCCTCCCCTTTCCGCCACCCCACCCCCCCCCCCCCCCCCCCCCCACAATTGATGTGATCCACTGAGATCTTTGTCTGAAGAGAACATAGAAAATCATTGAGGACCCCTTCCACCCTGCACACAGCATCTTTCAGCTGCTCCCATCAGGAAAGTGATATAGGAGTATCAGAGCCAGCACCACTAGGCTGAGCATAGCTTCTTCCCGTAGGCAATGAGAATGCTGAGTGGCCAAGAGAACTGCTCTCTTTAATCATCTGAGACTTTCATTTTATGAATCAATATATATTTTTATTTGTTTATCTATTACACACGCACACACACACACACGCACACACACACACACACACACACACGCGCGCGCACACACACACACACACACACACACACACACACACACACACACACACACACACACACTCACTCACTCACTCACTCACTCACTCACTCACTCACTCACTCACTCACTCACTCACTCACTCACTCACTCACTCACTCACTCACTCACTCACTCACTCACTCACTCACTCACTCACTCACTCACTCACACACACAATAAATAATTGTCCTGCATATGTACTGTTTGACTGTATGCTATGTCCGGTTGTGTGCTTGTATAAGTGCCCCAAGGATCGGATTACACTGTTTCGTCAGGTTCTACTTGTGCAATCAGATAATAATAAGCTTGAATTGCCCTAATATTTAATCTTGTATCTTATAGAAGAAATTATTCACAAAATGAGTAATTCAAATAATGCATCCAAAGACAGATGTTCCAGTGGAAAAGTTTGCATGATTCATAAGAAAATCTATCCAGATTTGTCTAAGCAATCTGTTAAGATTTGGATTAGCTCTGCTTAAATGCTCATGCTGTTCTCGTGATGAAATAAAGCCATTTGATTATCTGATCAATAATGTTTTCTTATGCTGTTAACTAACAAAAAAAATCATTATTTATCCCTACTCACAGTTTTATAGGGGGTAAACTATATTTGTCTAATAAATGCAAATATTTGGGATCATGTGTGGATGAATATTGCAGGCACCTGGTAACCACCCTTTTGTGGCTTTGATCTGGAATTCAAATAAATCCTGAGATGAGAAGTGGCATTGTGACAATGCTACAGCATTTATGCTGGGTAATCTGCTTGAGAAACCCATTGGACTAAGGGCCGAGTGCACTGTTCCATTAACTTAATGGAGGATAAATAGCTGTGAAGGATAAAGCAAGAGATGTCTTATTAGATTTTTCAGTTTTGTTCTATATTACTGTGCTTTATTATTTTAAATTTATTTCCATTTTTTCTTTAATATATTAGTTTTAAATAGCTTTGGGATGTCTTTGAATTCAAAATATTTCATGTATTGAAGTTGCTACAAAGTGTTGGCCTTCAGAATTATCTAGTTGGTCTTGGAAATATTTCATGTGTTGTATCAGCACAGGTTTTGTTTAAGCTCAGGAGGGTGTGATGCTCAGGGATATGTTGAGTATCATGGATCAGAGAAGGATCAGGACTAGGGCATAGGTAGAGTGGGTAGTTGGTCAGCAGCATCAATGCTGCTAATGGTGAAGAGAAGATTGTGAGCATCTGTTGGAGGATTGTTTTCCAGGTTTTGGAAGGAGGATGGTGTTTGAGATTTACGCTGTAAACAAATTGGTATTCTGGTGGAGTTCAGATGTTTAGTGGATGGAAGGGAACGAGTTTTGAAGGATTGGTTAATGGGATTAGTTTGGATGTCTGGAATTGAGGTAGGTCAGGTGATGTTGAGTGGGTCAAGGTATGGACATCGGGTAATGGAAGGGGGAATTTGATGCGATGGGGGTATGTGAATGTTTGAGGTGATACATGAGCTTCGGAACTGGTTTGGGCATTTGTTTGTGTGGTGTTACACCTCTGGCCTACTGCAGGGGGCAACCTCTGTATCTGCAGGAGTGTAAGGGGACAGGACAACACCTGGCCGCTGTCAATCAGTCGGCCTGAATGGATCAAGCCCCACTCGGTCGGGTGTCAATCACCCTCCAGGATATAAGCCTGCACCAGCCTCCTGAGGCCTCGCTCAAGAGTTGCTGCAGCCACAGCCAGCCTGGCTCTGTGGAAGTCTTTGAGGATTAAAGCCTGTTGTACAGGTGTATGTCTGATTCTGGCTAACAGTGCACTACAGTTTGATGAAAGTTTGGGCCCTGTGGTGGGTGGAATATCTGGTTGGGTGAATGAGGGATGGAAAATCTGGTTGGGTTGAAGAGCTAGATTAGGCGATTGGATGGGGGGATTGATGGGTGAGGAGTTAGGGTAATGTGTGGAAGACTGGGTCAGGTGGAGTAATTGGTGGACAGAGAGTTGGGTTGGTGATGGATGGGCAGACTGGTGACTGGGATTTTGGTGGGTGGAGGTCAGTTTGTGTGATGAGTTGGTCAGACAAGTTTGGTGTTGGATGGGTGGAGGTTGGTGAGCATGGCAAGGTTTCAACATTTCTTAGGCAACCTCACAACAATTAAAAGTGAAATAAATATCTTACTCTGATCATCAATTTCATCTCTTGCAATTAAAAATAAATATGATATTCTGTGTGAAGCAGGTCATGTGATATTAAGTGTAAATTTGCCTTTTTATCTAGGAATATATGACTGTAATAGATGATGTTGTCCTTTGTGTTTCCATTGAGTTATTTTTCTAACCAGAGAAGCAGGGTTCTTTTGATTCATGAAGATTTCAGTCCAGCATGACACATTGCGACTGCGTATTGTAGCAATTCCCACTTTGCCCCATCCATATATGTCTTGTAACTGAAGATAAAGCATTGATCCAATTTAAACAGCAATTGTAAAGCAAAAAACTGAAACTGCTGAAAATACTGAAGAGACATGACACCATATATGGAGATGGCCTGCTTTTATGCAATTGAAACCGTATTTAGCTTATTTAGAAATGGTGGCCTTTTGGGCAAAATGTATTTAACATCCCTCTAGTTTTCAGAATTAAAAATGAGATTGACCAAGCCAATAGCAGTGGCCAAAAGAGAGGGAGAACATCTGGGGATGATAGTAAAAAAAATCCATTTGTATCAACATTATTTGTAACATGGAGTTTATTCAGAATGTGCTTAAATTGTATATGGACTTTGATGAAGTCAAGAATGTAATTGCTAGTTCCAAAAGGGCTGCTGCACCATGTTTTTTTTTGTGTAGAAGGGGAAAAAGTTTCATGTTCCCTTCTCTAGACCAATTACCTTCAACCAGGGTTTATACCATGTCTGCCCAAGATGCACTGGGAGCCATGGGCTCTCACTAAACTCATTAATTCAGAGATGGTTGAATGAATGAATGAATGTTGGGAAGATGTGTCCTATTAAACATTTTCTTGGTCAACCTCTGAGAATAACTTCTGTGGGAGTTTCAAGTTTGGAGGCAGCCTGCTTTTGTCGATGCTTCTGCGACACATACCTAATCTTGTCAGACGATGAGTCAACCATACAAATTCTGAGAGCATGTTGACCTTTACATGGGTGGGTACCTTGTATCCAATTCCCATTCACTTACTGTTGGCAGTGGGAAGATTTGCTGTTAACTAAGGGAGTAGCCACGCGTCCATACCTTTTTCTGCCATCATGTCTGCTGTTTCTCTTGATCAGATGACCTGCTCAAAAAAGCAACTTGAAATCTTGCGGCATCTCCTTAAAGTTGCTGCCTCTTTATCCACCACAGTTTTCCATTCTTTGGAACTCTTGTACAGATGGGGTGACCCTCATTAATACCATAATTCCTGAATTTGACCTGAACCTGACCAAAAGGAGCAAAACTGTTCAAAGCAACAATAATTGTTCTTGTAATTATTTGTTGTATTTGCAATCACTTATTTTAATGCCACATTTTTAAATACTTTTAAATACTTTATTTTTTATTTTTTTCCATAAATATATTCATATAGTCTTCAAACTATGCATTTCAAATATATATTTTAAATGTTTGCAAACAGAATTTAAGAAAAAAAACTTTTATTTATGCCTCAGTTTTTCACAAGCGATTCTGCATGCCTCTTTCTTCCATTGGATTCTGAATAATTCTCACCCTTGTGATCATTCTGGGGAATCTTTTCCCTTGTGTACAGGTGGTCAGTCTCTACTTCCTTCACAAGGTACCAAGATGGGTCTTGAATGCTCCTTCTTCATTAGGTAAATATCAGACCAGTGACCATTTGTTTTTTTTAATAATCTCCCCACTAACTCCTACCCTTTGATCATCTTTCTCCCATTGTTGATTGCAAGTGCATGAATCAGTTTATTGATATCATAAAGTGTATAAAAATTATGAGAGACACTGATAGGATACTTGGATCTTTTTCCAGGGTTAAGATGTGTAATACTAAATAGCATAGGTTAAGAGTAAGAGAGAAAAGATCAAAGGAGATTTGTGAGGGGAAATGGTTAAACAGGGAGCAGAAGGGCCCTAAACCTGCCGCCAGGCGAAGTGGTAGAAGCCGCTACAATAGCGATGTTTCAGGTTAATTTAGACAGGCACATGAACAGGCAGGGAATATAGTGATTGAGACAATGTGCAGACAGATGGAATTAGTTTGATTGGAATTATGGTTAATAGGCAAGGGGTGAGGAACAATTTCTGTGCTGTACTGTTCTGTGCTCTATGTTAAAAGTCATCCTGTTCAATGTTTAACTGTTATCCATAAAAAAAATGTTTTCATGGTTTAGAGATGTTTCAAATAGTTATATTTCCAAAGGTTGTTGGAATAAAATCCACATACAATGGAGCCATGATAGAAACAGAAAATCCTATAAAACTCAGCAGGTGACACAGAACCTCTAAAAGGACAACAGTTAAAGTTTCAGTTCAATAATCCTCCATCTGTACAGTGTAAGAAACGCTCATTGACCTGAACCATCAACTTTCTACATATATGCTGCCTGATCTGCTCTTTCCAACATTTTGGATTTTATTTCAGGTTTCCAGGACCTGCAGTTATTTTGTTAGATTTGCATTTAATAAAATTATCTTGACTTGCAAAGCTTATTGACAAGCAGAGTTCAGTTCAATGAAGGTAAAAGACAGTAAACTCCAAGAAATACATTCCTTTCTGTGATTTGATTTGCTTCCTTGGAATTATATAAAACAAATTTTGTTTGTGTCTGAATAATTACTTTTGCATTATCTTCAGCCTACTGCCCATAATAAATCTTACTTTAAAGTTCCTTCAGTTCCTTCATATGTTGGGGTATGATGTTTGCTCATTTTTATTTTTAGGTGAGATGGCTGTAACATTGATCCTTGTGATACAACCACCTGATCCCTTTAATGTCGGTTTTTCCTTGAGTTAAATGCCTTTTTAATGCAATCCTTTCTGAAAGTGAAAAAATCAGCAACATTCTCTTATAGTGGCAAGTTTCACAATAGCACTGTAATCCCAACTCTATTATATTGAGAAAATGTTCCCTGTAGAGAACAAAGATGCACAGTGATTTCAAATCAACCAGAAAGTGATGCAATGGAGTGAACTTGGCTATTTTTTAATGGTTGCCACAGATCAGCTTCACCAAATTTCTAATGAATTTCAGGATATGAATAATTGCTCTAAGATTGACTGAAATAGTGCAGTTGTTTTTTTATTTAAATCCAATATCTTATGTCCAATGTAGGCACTGTCCAAAAATAATCCATAAAAAGTTCAAAGTACTGGTTGAACTATAAGATGGAATCACAAGTTTTCCTTCCTCACTTAATTTCTAAATAACAGTGTCAGCCTATTTAATTTTAAAAATTTGCATTTAAAGTTGAGCCACTTTATATTTGTTTACCTTCTTAGATTAAGTTAACAGTGTGACTAAATACTTGGTAGAATTTTTCTGCTTTATATTTAATTTTAGGATGCCTTTTGTTTCTTCTTAAGAATGATAGTCCCATGTCAGATCATTGATAATCGAAAGTCCCATGTCAGATCATTGATAATCGAAAGTCCCATGTCAGATCATTGATAATCGAAAGTCCCATGTCAGATCATTGATAATCGAAAGTCCCATGTCAGATCATTGATAATCGAAAGTCCCATCCAGATCATTGATAATCGAAAGTCCCATGTCAGATCATTGATAATCGAAAGTCCCATGTCAGATCATTGATAATCGAAAGTCCCATCCCAGATCATTGAGAATCGAAAGTCCCATGTCAGATCATTGAGAATCGAAAGTCCCATCCTAGATCATTGATAATCGAAAGTCCCATGTCAGATCATTGAGAATCGAAAGTCCCATGTCAGATCATTGAGAATCGAAAGTCCCATGTCAGATCATTGATAATCGAAAGTCCCATCCCAGATCATTGATAATCGAAAGTCCAATGTCAGATCATTGATAATCGAAAGTCCCATGTCAGATCATTGATAATCGAAAGTCCCATGTCAGATCATTGATAATCAAAAGTCCCATGTCAGATCATTGATAATCGAAAGTTCCATGTCAGATCATTGATAATCGAAAGTCCCATGTCAGATCATTGATAATCGAAAGTTCCATCCCAGATCATTGATAATCGAAAGTCCCATCCCAGATCATTGATAATCGAAAGTCCCATCCCAGATCATTGATAATCGAAAGTCCCATCCCAGATCATTGTTAATCGAAAGTCCATTGTCAGATCATTGATAATCGAAAGTCCCATGTTAGATCATTGTTAATCGAAAGTCCAATGTCAGATCATTGATAATCGAAAGTCCCATGTCAGATCATTGATAATTGATCTTTGAGTTGGTCAAGAAAATGCAGATTGCAAACAGCAATTGGCTTGATTATTAAGAAAGGCAATGGTGATGAATGAGTTTGGAAAGCTTGCCAATGCTTGCTTATGCATGAAGCTGGGCCAGCAAGGCAGGAAATACAGCTGCGCTGATACTGGAACCCAATGGCCTGAATAAAAACGAAAACATAATGAGGAAATATAGCCATAATAACATGAGCTGATTGCATCTGTCATGAAGCTAAACCTGTTTAGATTACTCAAGTTGTTTGGCAATACTGTCTAATTAAATATTGATCAAAAACATAGCCTAGAAATTAAAATGTTTTAGTTCTGCAGAGGGGTTAATTGATTATTATTTGGTTTTGCCAATTTGGTAACGTGGTTGATCAGATTGTCACATCACTGTTTATGGCTCCTCTGTATTTAAAAAAAAAATAATGCCCACAGTGCTGGCCTTCCAATGACATGACATAGAACTTTAATAATGCAAATTAGAATCAAATTGAAAGAAGAGATATATTTGACGGCTTGTTGGAAAAACTGAGGCAGCTACTTTAATTAAGGAATGGAGGGTGACCAAGGGGCTGAAATCCCTATTGAAAAGAATGAGAGGAAAGGCATATACTTTATAGGGCTGCCTGTCACTCTGCCTGCCATAAATACTTGAAGCAACTGGCATCAAAGATGTTGATAGAATGCTAGTGCTTTCAGGATACAGGGTTCAAGACAGCCACATCCCGGTACCCAAGAGTATGACCCCATCGATATGATCTACTGGGATTGCTGATGTGCGCAAAAGTAATTGAGGGCCTCTTCCATCCTGCACAGAGCATCTTTCAGCTGCTCCTGTTGGGGAAGAGCCAGCACCACCAGGCTGAGGAAAAGCTTCTTCCCATAGGCAGTGAGAATGGTGAATGATCAAAGGAACTTATCACACTAACCAACCAAAACTCTCTTTTGTACAAAACTATTTTAATAGATAAAATAGTTGTCTTGTATATGTATTATTTGTCTGTATGTGTGTCTGCATGTTTTTCACTGAGGAAACTTGGCCAGCAAACTGAAGACAAAAGTATTTGCCCAGCTCAAGCAGTGGTCAGGGCTACTCTGAGCTATTATTTATTGGTGCAGAGTGCTGGTCATGAACCAGCTGGTGGCCTCCATGTTGTGGTACTGGTTGGTCACTTTGATCCTGCCTGCTGACTTTGTTATCATTGCCCCAAAAGGTGAAATTCTTCTGGGGCAACAGGAAATACTGGATCTCTGCTGTGGCCCTGTGCCTCTCGATTGAGGAGGTGGTCAGTCATTGTTATGTGTGAGTATCCAGCTTGTGTTGTCCACATCAGGACCCTGCAGAGATACCTCTATTGAGCTCCCTTCGTGATAGCATGCATTGGTGACATTTATTCTTTGCCATGGGGCATTACCTTCAGGAGGGTATGTAGCTCCCAGCGGTGAATATCAACCATGCAGGAGCTGCTCAAATTTCATTTACTGTGTGTCAGGGGTACAGTTCCTCTACTCCAGGTGCCTCTCTGCCAGCAGAGATGAGTGTTCTGGCTGTGGGAGAGGCACATCCACATCCTGTTGCAGCAGGTATCAAAGGAACTCAGGAGTGTGGAGTGCTCCTGACACAGTTGGAATTAATGATTGGATTCAGGAACTGAAATCTTTCTTGGGAGCTGTCCCATACAATATGTACTGCCTTGCAGAAATGCCCACTGTGCCATTTGCGATGGGCTGAGGTGTTTATTGTATAGTTTGCCCCTGTACACTGTACACTTCCTTGTCCTAATTTTTCATCAATACATGCCCTGGCAGTCTGTTTCGTGATCCAGATCTGAGGGAGGTCCTCCCCTTATACATTGGAAAGCTAGGGTGGGTGCACTGAGCATGTAACAGATATTTTAAGTCAAATGATGGACTCTCTGACCACCTACCTTTTCTGTAGCCATGATGAGTTGGTGTATCATGTATATCCAGAGTGTGAGAGGTTGCAGCCTTGATCTGAATATCTGAAGGGCCTACCCTTCAAGTTCTGCCTGTATTTCAGTCCCTTGCATCTGAACTTCAGTCACCTTGTGATGAGGGAGTTGGGGGAGGGGAAGGGGGGTGCTGGTGGGGTTGATAGAGGGATCTCTTGGTCAGTTTGCTCCTGGGCCTGGCAAAGTTGGCAATTCATGGATCTAGGCAGGAGGCAGCCAAGGGTTCAGCCCAGGCTGCCTGCCTACCTTTCATCTGGGATTACATCCTTGCACGTGTGTTCCTGGAGAAGGAGCACATGGTGTCCATGGATACAATGAGAGATTTCCAGGATGGGAGGGCACCACAAGGGCTCATGTGTGTTCTGGATGGTGATGACTGTGTTATAATTTGAACTTCTAAAGAGTGGGTATCTGAAGTACTGTCATGTTGTATTAATGTGATTTCTCAACATCATTGAATAAAGCACCTTTGGAAAAAAAAAAGGTGAATGGAAGGGCCCAAGAAAGTGTGGTAAAACAGAAAGACCGAGGGTTACAGATACATAATTCTTTAAAAGTGGAAACTCAGGTGGACAAGTTGGAGAAGAAGATGTTTGACCTGCTTGTCTTCATTGAGTACAAAGGTTGGACCCCTTCAGCTGCACGTGATATTGATGAGACCACACTTGAGTACTATATGCAGTTCTGTTCATCCAGCTATGGGAAATACATCAATAAATTGGAAGTGGTGATGAAGAGATTCATCAGCAGGTTACCAGGACTGGAGGGGTTGAGTTATCAGGAGAGATAGGATATAGGTATGCTGTGTCTTTATTTCCAAGAGCACAGGAGGCTCAGAGGTGATCTGAAGAAGGTTTATAAAATCATGAGGGGCATGGAGAAATAAAATTCTCACAGTTCTCCCCCCAACCCCCGGGTATGTGTCTTCAAAACTAGAGAGCAAAGGTTTAGGCTGAAGGCGAAATATGTAAGAGGGAGTTGAACAACTTTTTCATTTAGTGGATGGTCTGTGAGGTGCCAAAGGCAGGCACAATTAGAATGTTCAAAAGGTATCTGGACAGATACATGGATAGGAAGGGTTCAGGAGGAGATGGACCAAGCAGTGGGAATAGCCAAGAATGACAACTTGGATGGCATAAAGAGGTTGGGGTGTGGGACTTTTTCCATCTTGGATAGATTCCTGAATTACGATGGGTGGTGTGGAGTTGGCATGGTTGGTGATAGGTGAGATTGAATTAGATTGAATGATTAAGAAGATTAACTCCATCTCCAGTGGAGTTGATAAGAATAAAAGGTGAATTCATGCAAATATATAAAACTATTGTGGGGCTTGGCAGGTGTGAATATTTTTTCCTGGTTAAATTATCTAAGATCAGAGGTCAAACTTGGACATTCAGGGATGAGGAGAAAAGAGATTTTCTCTTTTGGCAGTGAAGCTTTGGAATCTTCTATCCAAGAGAACTGTGGAGGATTACTCACTGAACATATTTGGGTTAGAGATCAATAGAATTTTTGGATTTTATGGGAATGAGGGATTGTGAAGCAGGTACAGGAAAATGATGATTATTTTGAGTGATAGATTAGGCATGAAAGGCCAAATGGCCCACTTCTACTTCTATACTGAATGCTCTCCTGTAAAAATAAAATGCTCTCATCAGACACACAGGAGATGTTTAAGATTGCAACTGATTTCAATGTTAAGCTCTTCATTTGAGCAGGTAGCAAGATCCCAAATACTCACCTGCTAACCTGCTCTTCCCTCCCCAACCAATGCAGAGACTCCCTTCCTGCCGAGTCTGGAAGTCTTGAGGAAATGTCGTAATGTCATCCAATCTCAAGAATCAGTTACCACCATTTAATTCCTTTCACCATTCCCACAGTTTGTCCTTAGCTACATCCATTGCCTGGGTGAGGTTAAATATAAACTGGAGGAACAACACACTGTACTCTTCCTGAATAGCCTTCAACCCAATGGCATGAATATTAAATGTGGCGGTTTTGATAACTCCCTACCTCTTTCTTCTACTGTTTCCATCTTGCCTTTTACCTGCTTCCATTCTCACATTTCTCTCTAACCTTTCCCCCTTTTCCCACTAGTGGTCTCCTCCATCACCTATCTCTCCACATCTCTCACCTTTTGTCCAGTACCCTATCCCCTCCCCAACCACTGCCCCTCCTCTTTTCTCTCCTTTCTATACTTGATATCTCCCCTTTCCACTTTATTCTCGATGAAGTGGACTCCAAGGAACTTGGATCTCCCTACTCTCTCCACTACTGAGCTATTAATATATACTGGATGGTGATCACCGCTAGTCCTCCTGAAGTCCAAAATCATCTCCTTCGTCTTGTCCACGTTGAGACTCAGGTTGTTATTCTCCCGCCATTTCACGAGAGGTTATCGATTGTAAGATTGAAGAGCCAGCTCTTCAGCGCTTGACGTCCTGCTTTGCGGAAACTGCCAAAATGTTTGGCCTGGAAGTCAGCCTGAAGAAAACTGAGGTCCTCCATCAGCCAGCTCCCCACCATGATTACCAGCCCCCCCACATCTCCATCGGGCACACAAAACTCAAAACGGTCAACCAGTTTACCTATCTCGGCTGCACCATTTCATCAGATGCAAGGATCGACAATGAGATAGACAACAGACTCGCCAAGGCAAATAGCGCCTTTGGAAGACTACACAAAAGAGTCTGGAAAAACAACCAACTGAAAAACCTACAAAGATAAGCGTATACAGAGCCGTTGTCATACCCACACTCCTGTTCGGCTCCGAATCATGGGTCCTCTACCGGCACCACCTACGGCTCCTAGAACGCTTCCACCAGCGTTGTCTCCGCTCCATCCTCAACATCCACTGGAGCGCTTACATCCCTAACGTCGAAGTACTCGAGATGGCAGAGGTCGACAGCATCGAGTCCACGCTGCTGAAGATCCAGCTGCGATGGATGGGTCACGTCTCCAGAATGGAGGACCATCGCCTTCCCAAGATCGTGTTATATGGCGAGCTCTCCACTGGCCACCGTGACAGAGGTGCACCAAAGAAAAGGTACAAGGACTGCCTAAAGAAATCTCTTGGTGCCTGCCACATTGACCACCGCCAGTGGGCTGATAACGCCTCAAACCGTGCATCTTGGCGCCTCACAGTTTGGCAGACAGCAACCTCCTTTGAAGAAGACCGCAGAGCCCACCTCACTGACAAAAGGCTAAGGAGGAAAAACCCAACACCCAACCCCAACCAACCAATTTTCCCCTGCAACCGCTGCAATCGTGTCTGCCTGTCCCGCATCGGACTTGTCAGCCACAAACGAGCCTGCAGCTGACGTGGACTTTTTACCCCCTCCATAAATCTTCGTCCGCGAAGCCAAGCCAAAGAAGGATCGATTGTAAGTTTGTTCACAGCTTGGCCAATGAAGTATAATTCTGTTTGCTTTTCATTTGTTGGATCTTCATCCCCATAGGCCCCTTCAGAGAATTATTGAGTTCTCAATTTCACTCCATCAATCTATATCTCAATGCTTTTGAGATATTGTGCAATATTTTAATCTGCACTATTTTAACTCACCCCATTTTTTGTGTGTCTGCAAGCTGATTTAGAAAAAGACAAGTTACAAAGGCAGGACAGTAGAGCATAATAGAAAGCTTCTTCAAGTATACCAAGAATAAAAGAGAGGCATGTAGATATAGGATCACTAGAAAATGATGATGTAGAAATAATAATGGGTGATAAAGAGTTGGAAGAGGAATTAAGTTCGTATTTTGCATCAGTCTTCACTATGGATACATTAGCAGTGTGTTAGATGTCCAAGGGTATAAAGGAAGGAAAGTGAGTGCAGTTGATATTTCAAGGCAGAGGGTGCTCAGAGAGCTGAATGGTCTAAGGGTGAATAAATTTTCTGAATCATATGGATTGCACCGATGGGTTGTGAAAGAAGTTGTGATAGAGATAGTGGAGGCATTGGAAATGATCTTTCAGGAAGACTGGTAAATCACAAATGTCACCCCCCATTGTTATGCTTGAGGTTATGGAGTACTTGGAGGCACAACGGAAGATATTCCAATGCCAGAGTAGCAAGATCAATGATCACTCACAGAGACGGAGTAAGGGCCAAAGGCTGCATTGATCTAAAGATCCAAGCATGCCTCAGCATGCTGCTGGCTCAAGTCCAAGAGCAGGTATGAGGGGAAGAGGGAGACTAAGGCTCTTGGCTTTTATTAGGGGCCTTAGGGGAAGGGCTACCAGTTTCACGTGGGCCAGTCTGCCCAGCTCAGTGGGGAACGTGCCCGCAATACCATATTCCACCATTTTTAGATAGAGTCCGGTGGGGTGATGAAGGGTACTGTCTTTGCAGTTCACGAGTTGCACAGTAATGTTCACAGGTTTAGTCTCTCTAGTGGATTTACCCATTGTTGGGACCTCAGTAGTCCTGTTGGCTTTGCTTCTTGCTCTGGCAGCCCGATGTCTGCATCTCCCAGGTCCGTGGCAGTGGGGGGGGGGGCGGGGGGGGGGGTTAGTTAGTAACCAAGGAGTGGAAACATTCGGGGGCAGTGCTGGGTGTGGGATTTCTGACCCAGGTGGTCCCCGGGGCCGGCTATTCGCTACCCAAGGGTATTGGGTATACCTCGCACATAGGGATTCTCACTCGTACCAGGTCCCGAATGGACACTGTGTCATCCTGTCCATCTGGGTACCTTACCAGTGCATACTGGGGATTTGCATGCAGGAGGTGCTCTTCTTCTACCAGTGGGTCCGCCTTGTGGGTTCTAATATACTTCCGGAGGAGCACTGGCCCAGGAGCTGCCATCCAGACCAGCAGAGTGGTTCCTGACGCCGACCTCCTAGGGAAGGAGAACAATCTTTCATGGGGCATTGCATTCGTAGCCATACAGAGTAGGGACCTGGTGTCATGCAGCGCTTCCGAGATTACCTCTTGCCACTGGGTCACATTCATCCCTCTCGTCTTTAGGGACCACAGGACTGCTGTTGAAATGGTACTATTTTCCCTCTCTACCTGGCCATTCCCTTGGGGGTTGTAGCTAGTGGTTCTACTTGCCACTCTTTCCCTGGAGAGGAAGTAACGTTGCAGCTCCTCACTCATGAACGCTGAACCCCATTCGTTAAGCACGTACACAGGGTATCCGAACAGAGTGAATATAGTACGGAGTGTTTTAATGACCTTGGCTGTGGTCATGTCTGGGCAGGGAATGGCGAATGGGAAGTGCAAGAATTTGTCCACAATGTTCAAGAAATAGCTGTTCTGATTCATGAATGGGAGGAGCCCCTTGAAGTCTATGCTGAGGCATTCAAAGCGGCGAATGGCCTTGATGAGTTGGGCTCTTTCTGGCCTGTAAAACTGGCTTGCATTCTGCACAGATGGGGCAATTGCATGTCAGCTTTTGGATAGTGCATCGGGGGGCTCGTTGAGCTTACCCAGCCGGTAAAAATCAGCTCATTTCTTCACCACGTGATCTTGTCATTCTTAATTTTGTCCTGCTGTTTGTTATTAAACATAAAAAGACAACAGCTCTCTGGTCCATCAGCAGAGTGAAAGGCCTGCCGGCCAATTAGTGTTTCCAGTGGCAGACCACCTCCACTATAGCTGGTGCCTCCTTCTCCACGGTGGAGTGTCTGAGTTCAAGACCCTGCAGGGTGCGAGAAAAAATGCCACTGGCCTGCCTGCCTGATTCAGTGTGGTGGCCAGTGCAAAATCGGAAGCATCACTCTCCACTTGGAATGGGACTGACTTGTCAATGGCGTGCATTCCTGCCTTGGTGATCTCATCCCTGATGTTCTTGAAAGCCTTATGGGCCTCTGCCAATTGGGGAAAGGTTGTGGTTTTCACCAGGGGATGGGCCTTGTCAGCATAGTTGGGGGCCCATTGTGGGTAATACGAAAAGAGCCCCGGCATCTTTTTAAACTCTTGAGGGTTCTGAGGTAGGAGTAAATCCAGGAGGAGGCATGTGTACTCAGGGTTGGGGTCAATCACACCATGCTCCACGATGTACCCCAGGATTGCCAGCCACTCTGTACTGAACATGCAATTCTTTTGGTTATATGTTAGGTTGAGAGTTTTTGCAGTGACCAGGAACCTTCTCAGGTTGTGTCGTGTTCTTTCTGGTCATGGCTGCATATGGTCACATTATCCAAGTATGGGTAAATGACTTTTAACCCATTTTCGTCCACCATGCAATCAATTTACCTTTGGAACACTAACACTCCATTGGCCTCAAATGCTGTGTAGGGCCAGTCCTTTGGGCGGATAGGGATTTGATAATATGCTGACTTGAGATCTATGGTCAAAAAGGCCCTGTATTTTGCGATCTCATTCACCATGCCATCAATTCAGGGCAGGGGGTAGGCGTCCAATGGGGTGAATCGGTTGATAGTTTGACTGTAGTTAATCACCATCAGGTTCTTCTCTGCCCCCTTTACCACCAGCACCTGTGACTTCCATGGACTACTACTGGGCTCAATTATGCCCTCCCTCACAACCATTCCATTCAGACTTAATGAATCTCCTGAACCATCGACACTTAGTGGCCACTGGCCTACAGTCTGGGGTGAGATTTTGGAACAGTGGAGGGGGAAGGGACCTGAAGTGTGACCAGGCTGCAGGTGGGTAGCACTGCCCAGCCTCCAGGTGCATGATTGGGCCTCTTCAAAGTGGTGGTGGGGGTGGTGGTGGGACCTCCCAGAACTAGTTGTTTCTGACTGCAAGTAGGGGATGGGGGCCATCAAACTGTATCAATACCCCTTTTACCTGGCACCGGAAATCCAGTCCCAAAATGATGGGGGTGCAAAGATGGGGCAACACCAACAGTCTGAAATTTTTGTATTTCATCCCCCATGGTTAGATTCATGGAACACTACCTGGATATTTCTGTGAAGAGGGACTCAGAGGCCAGTTCCCTTGCAGTCTCTCCCCAGGTCATGCAGGGCTTGAAAGAACACACCCATGGACTCACCAGGCAGCTGTTTCCTCAAGGCCAGGAGGTATTGTGAGTAAACTGTTCACTCGGGGTCCGTATAGGTTGTGGAGCTCAGTCATTGCTACTGGGTAGGTCGTGCAGCTTCTGATCACCTGGTATGCTTGGTGATGGTCTCTCACTCACAGAACCTTGAGCCTCTTCTCATCCAAGTCCACATGGTTATCAATGACTTCCAGAAAGTTCAAGGAGCACTTGATCCATTGCTCGTACTGTTCAGCAGCTCCAGGTGTCTGTAGATCGATGTTTAGCCTGTCGGGTTGCAGCAGTTTGTCCATCCTGTGTGGAAATTAAAGTGTAATAAATTGATAGCCTCTATCAATAACTCTAAAGGCAGTGAGTGAGAAATGATAGGCTTTAATACAATTTAGATTGTAGCTGGCCTGACTCCATGTGTTCGAATGAAGGACAGGGGGAGGAAGGTCAACCTTTATGGCCAAGTCACAAGGGGAGGAGTTACTAGGGAGTGATCATCAGCAGGCAAGCCAGCTACCCATACACAGTCATACATACATATCACCACACCATTGCTTTCACATCCATCCTATGAACACAATAGTCTAAGTGTTGTCTCACCAGATATTTGTAGAGTTGGAACATAACCTCTTGACTCTTGAACTTAATCCCCCTATCCATCTTGCAGTCAGGAAGTACCAATCTTTATGTGGGAAATTGAAGTCTCCCATAATAACATCAATATATTTCCTGCACCATTCCAAAATCTGCTTGCTTATCTGCTCCTCGAGGACTATTTGGGGTCCTATTGACAACTCCCAGCATAGTTATTGCTCCCTTCCTATTTCTGATTTCCATCCACATTATCTCTGTAGACACTCCCTCTGCAGTGTCCTTCCTTTCTATGGCCGTGATACTTTCCCTGACCAGTATTGCTTCTCCTCCTCCCTTTTCTTACCTCACATAATTCTTTTTAAATCACCTAAACCTCAGTACCTGTATCGGCTAATCCTGCCCTTGCTCCATCTAAGTCTCTGTAATGGCCACAACATCATAGTTCCATGCTCTAAGTTCATTTCCTTTATTCATAATACTCCTAGTGTTGAAATAGACATATTCAAAACCCTCTAACTGACTGCATTTATTTTTCATCCCCTGCCTCTTCTTTCTCTCAAACTCAGAACCCATGGCATCATGCTTTTGACCTTCTGTCCTATTCTTTACACTCACATTCTGGTTCCCACCCCCTGACAAACTAATTTAAACCTTCTTGAACAGCTCTAGAAATCCTGCCTGCCAGGATATTGGTCCCTTTCCAGTTCAGGTGTAGCTCGTCCTTTTGGTACAGGTCGGACCTTTCTCAGAATAAATCCTAATGATCCACAAATCTGAACCACTCCCCCCAGCACCAACTCTTCAGCCACAAATTTCTGCTCGTACCTCCTCTGGCACATGGCACAGGTCCTGCTTATCAATTTCTTTCTTAACTCCTCATATTCCCTCTTCAGGACCTCATCCCTACTCCTATCTATATCACTGGTCCCCACATGGACCACAGCATCTGGCTGCTCACCTTCCACCTCCAGAATGCTGTGAACTCGATCAGAGGCATTCCTGACCCTGGCACTTGGGAGGCAGCATACCATCTGGGATCTTCAATCTCATTCACAGACCCTCCTGTTTGTTTGCCTAACCAACGTATCTCTAATAACCATAGCTCTCCTCCTCTCTCCACCTTCCCCCCACTTCCCTTCTGAACCAAGGGGCCAGACTCTGTGCCAGAGATATTACCATTATGATTTGTCCCTGGTAGAGCGTTCCCCCCCAACGGTATCCAAAATGATATTGTTGAGGGGAACAGCCACAGGGGTGCTCTACACTGTCTGCTTATTCCCCTTCCTTCTCCTAACAATCACCCAGCTACCTGCCTCCTCACTTTTGCAGGTGACTGTCTCCCTGAAGCTCCTGTCTATCACTGCCTCTGCCTCCTGAGCAATGCAGAATTCATTCAGCTCCATCTCCTAATGAATATCGAAAGCTTTCAAGTCAGGGGTAATATTGTCGGCCTCGGGCCAACCAGTCAAGGTAAAGTACAAAATTTTTAATAGTGTGGCCTCTTACTTCTTTTCTGATCACCTTAGCTGTAATAGACCAGTGGCGAAGTTGTTCCTGGTTGATAGCTGTTGCTTCCAACCGACAAATTAATATTCTCTTCTGGCTGTTCTGTTGCAGGCAGAGGTAAGCGTGATAATACATCAGCATAATCGTTGTTGCCTGCAGGATGACACTTTAAGTCATAATCATATCCATCGCCCATCGTTGAATTTTGCAGCTGCTAGCACCGGATTATTTTCTTTGGGCCTAAGGTCAAACTTGATGGTTAATTATCAGTCACTAAGGTAAACTTCCTACCATGTAGGCACTGATGAAATCACTTGAGATCAAATATTATGGCCAATCTGTGGTGATACACCTCAAGCCAACTGCAGGGGGCGACCTGTGTACCTGCAGGAATATCACCGGAGGACAGACCACACCTGGCTGGTTGTCAATCAGCCGACCTGAATGGATCAGGCTCCACCCGGTCGCCTGCCAATCATCCACCGGGATGTAAGCCACATCCATCCCCTTGAGGTTAGTCACTCAGAGGGCAGCTGAATATAGCAGAAGACTTTAAGTGGAATAAAGCCTGTTGTTCAGTCTTTACAAATCTTGTGTCTGTTTACTGTCACCACAGCGCATCACACAGTCCTTTCTCTAGTTGCGCATAATTTAGTTCACTGACCGCCAAAGAGCAGGAAACACATGTTCTCCCTTTTCAGTGACATGATAATACCACACCTAAACTAACAGGTAAAGCATCAGAACCTTGTCACTTGAGGTCAGTAGTTTCTTCAAGGGTTTGCAAGCTTTATTGGTCTCAGAATTTCAACACAATTTCTGGTCTTGTCTAAGCATTTTGTTGAGAGGGTTGCACAGAGTTGACATGTTGGGAATGTGCTTGTGGTAATGCTTAACCAAACCTAAGAATGATTGCAATTCAGCTCTGTTTGATGGACAGCGTGCACTGCAAACAGCTTCTGCGCCAGCTGCATCCATACTAACTCCTTCACGGTCAATCGTAAATCCCAAATATATCACTGAGGGTACCGTAAACACACATTTGTCTTGATGCAGTCAGACTTTAGCCTGTTCTCACCTGGCTAGGACCTTTTCCAGGTTTGCTAGATGCTCTGTGTCATCCCGACCTATAACGATGATGTCACCTAGGTAACATCCAACATTCAGAGCATGAAAAAATTCTTCCACTCCGGAATTGGATGTCCAGGGATTTGCAAGGCTAGATTAATTGTCACTTTGTAGTCACCACAAATCTGACTGTCACTACTGGGTTTTCTGACTGATACAGTAGAAGCTACCCAGTCGCTGTACTGAAATTATTTTTCACTTTCTAATCTGTCAAGTTTGTTTTACATGCAAGGGTTCAAATCCCATCCTCATCGTCAGTTCTATTGTCTTTTACTCTTAATTAAAGCTTTAACATACACAGATCACAGTCACGTTGTTTATTCCAAAATGGCGCCCTCCGAAATGCGATGTAAAATAAAACATGATGTCACGCAGACATGTGTGTTCACGTAATAGAAATAAGAAGACACATTTTCACACTGAGGATAGTGAATCTGTTGAAATCTATACTTGAATGCAGGATTAGTTGATAGATTTTCGGATGTTAAAGGCATCACAGGATAAAAGGTTTATTTGAAAAGTGGCGCTGTTGTGAGATCAGCCATAATCTTACTGAACAGACTAGGAGGCACAGCAGGCTGAAAAGTTTATTGCTGCCTCATTTTTTTCATGTAATATTTTAATGATAATTTTAAATATATTTAACAATCAACAATCATACCAAATACAAAACATACAATAGAACCCCTCCCTCCCCTCTATACAAGTCCTATTAAACAGAGAAACAACAAAGTTCTTCAAGATCATTGCAATTTTACAGTCAAGTATTCTCGAGCAGATAGGGTTAGTGGGCTAATTGCAGGAAAGAATAAAATGACTTCAGTCCAATGAGTAAAACAGACTTGCTCAAATCATTCTGTAAAATTAAGTCAGATATAGAAAAGCCAGAAAGGGATGTTGTTGAAAAACCAATGAGTGCAAATAAAGGCCAAAAGGTAATGACAAAATTTACTCTGCAAGTCGTGTTAGCCCAAAGGAATTCTTTTCAAAAGAATGAACAATTCCATTACCTTCCAAGCTCATTAGAGCAAAAGCCTTCCCTCTTGTCATGGCATATCAGAATAAAAAAAAAGCAAATCATACGGAAAGGAGTAGGTTTCTTTCAGCCCACAGATTAAGAGAGTTTACAAAATAAATCAGGAACGTTTATTTTTCTGGTCTCGGATTGTTTCCAGGAAATTGCTGAGAACAAAGATTAATCACAATGACTTTTGGAAATGTGCTTAAGCATATTTGAAATCTTGAGCAAACTCTCTGAATTAGTATGTTTTCAGAATAGATCTGGACAGACCATTAATGTGAAAGTCAACAGCAATTGATGTTAAAGGCTTGCTTGGTCCCAATCACTACAAGAGCAGTGAGTGAATTGGGTTGGAGTGAAATGGGTTAGACAGTGTCCAAATTGATGAATAGACAGTCAGTGCTTTTTGGTTTTCGATATTGCATTCGTCTTACAAGGGTAACTGGAAGAATAGGTTGGACTGGAGCAATATTAACACCTGCAGGAAAGATATTCTATTTTACATGATGAGTGTTTCCTTTCCATTAATGTGTTTTCCACAGTAAGCCTCCTTACTATATTTATTGTATTTGCATTCCACGAGTAGCTAAATATTAGGATAGGATTTGTAGATTGTCTTAATAGGACAACAAGACCATCAAGGAAAACTTGATATTAACCAAATTCTATGCTAGTCACATCTTATATTTTTCTCTGAGGATTCTCACTGCAGCTGTGTTTAATCTCTGGACTTCAGGAGGTTTGTTTTGATCTCTTGCCACTTAATGTTCATTTGATGTTCGTTGGAGGTCTGCTATTTAATGCCGTACAAAGTATGGGACAACACTATTGTTGAAGAATCAAATTGTCATTTGCTTTTCCTGAAATTGAAATGAATATTCTTGTCAATGGTTTATATGAGGCTTTTATTTTGAAGAAAATGGTTTATTTTAATAAAGATATAAATGTGAAATATTTTGACCACGAAGTGAATCTCCTCCACTGTTAGATTAGTCACTATTATATTATTGTGAGAACCATGTTTATTTTCTTCCTCTATATGCTTTCTACTCTAAAGATCAGGGATTAGTGATAAAGTTGTATCATAGATTTGCATATGAAACAAATTTTTAAATAGGAATGGAAAAATATTATTTCCAATGCAAAGAAATCTGGTCACTCCTAGTAATTATTTACCATTCTATCGGAATCTTTTCTGTCCCTGAAAAAATGTAAATGATATTTATGTCATTGGTTTACAGAAGGACACAATTTCTGCAGCTGAATTCTTGGCATGGAGAAAAATATATAATAATCATGCCATTCACACAGATTTTGCCCTTGATTGCTTCAAGTGTGATCCCAGTGGGTAAAATGATTTGGATGACAGGATGTAATTTATTAATAGAAATTAAAACCATGGATGCTGCAAACCTAAAATCAGAAGTACTGTGTGGATGTTTGGAGGTGAGGTGGGGGGGAAAGGAGTAGAACGGATAGCTTAAAGTCTCAAGGAAGTCTCTTCCTTCCATGGCATGCTGATTTGTTTTTATGCAAATAAAAGGTGATGTTTCATAGAATAATTAACATTTCATAGATAAATAGCATGATAACAGGCCCTTCTGGCCCATGAGCCCGAGCTACCCAGTTACACCCATGTGACCAATTAACCAGGCCGCCTCACTGTTTTACCACTAATCATGGCCAAGATGCGCATGGTCTCATTCGCAGATTAATTAATGCTTCATTGATGTATAAAAAATGGCCTCGGGGAATTTTTATAATTGGAAATAAACCCAACTTTCTCTTCTCTTATTGCCAATTGTCCAGAGGGTAAGTCATAAAGCTGTCTATTCTGGCAAACATAGTGCCATTGTTATTATGATTTGCAAGCTGACAGGATCTCGCTACCTCACAGCCAGAGAATCATAAAGTCTAACAAGGGTAATTGAGTTTCATGTTAAATCTCTCCTGCCTCACTTTATACCTACCCTCTCGTTATGCATTATCCTACTCTAGGTAAAGGACTGTCTACATTCACCCCATGAATTTCTCTCATGATTTTGTATACCTCCTTGAGATCACCTCTCATTTATCCTCCTGTGGTCCAAAGAATTAAACCTGAGCCTGCTCAACCTCTTCCTATAACTCAGAGCCCAGAGACACTGCTGGTCTAGATGTCTGGAATGAGCTTGCAAAAAAAAGGTGTGCAGAGAAGTACTGACCTTGATTGACAACAAATCAGGTTTTAGCATATGTCATAGCTTTGTCAATAGTATTTTTGTTTAATTATAGCCTTCACTATCATGTCTCCCTGTGACTACTCAGTTTGTATAGGTTTTTCCTTTGCGTAGAGGTCTGCTATTTGGGCATGATTAAATCTGATCTCATCATAATTTCTACAGACCATTCTAATTATCTGAGCTCCAGTTGTTTGAGAGACTTTTGATTTGAGCATTCCATCCATATGCAGAAGAAACTGCACTGCTGCAGCTTTAAAGGAAAGGAACCTAGTTCACTGGTATAGCATGAGAACATAGAAAGACGAGCAAGGGTGAGTAATATGGTTTCTTGTGTTACGGAGTCCAGAGGACCCCCAAAACCAGCAGCACTGTCAAAAGATGAAGGAGGAAAAACCCAACACCCAACCCCAACCAACCAATTTTCCCTTGCACCCGCTGCAACCGTGTCTGCCTGTCCCGCGTCGGACGTCAGCCACAAACGAGCCTGCAGCTGACGTGGACTTTACCCCTCCATAAATCTTCGTCCGCGAAGCCAAGCCAAAGATAAGCACCACAACACAGGGTTACTTAAACAAAAGTTGTTTTCCATTATATTTGAACAAGAAAACAGAATTAAACTGTAACTTATTACTTAACCTACCTAACTACCTAATCCTCCCTCTAATACTAAGCGCAGGTGTGTGTAATGTACATTTAAGACTAGAAAAGTTCTTTGCCTCACAGTCCAATTTCACTAGTTGCAGGTAATTCATCTACTGTGCACAGAGTTTAGCATTAACAAAGTTCACCAGTCTTGGTGCATAACAGGCAAATGGTTACCACTCAGGAGGGTTCTTGCTGGTTTTCAGAGAGAAATTCCTTTTCCAGGACATCCACAACTGATTCCTTCTCAATCAGTCTTGCTGATGAAACTTGCCCCCTTCAGGATTATCCAGATGATCCTTTTTCCTCCTCCTTTGACCAGGCAGCCTTCCAAAATTTGCCAGCTTGTCTTTCTGGAAATAATTTCTGTGACTCCTCTCTCTGTTTCACACCCTGCATGCAAAGATCACATGCTCTCCCAGGCAAGTTGCTGTCCATACTTTGTTGCCTCCTGCAAAAAGGATTCTGCAAAAGTCCTGCAAATATTCTGTGTTTTAAAATGTGTGTTTGCAAGCTGTTCCAACAATTCCTCACAAACCACCTCTAAATACTCTGTCACACTTGAACCTAATTTGTAAATTGGTCTTAATAATCTCGTACATTTCTCTCTTTTCTAAATTGCGGTGAGCGTCTTACTCAATCTCCTCTCCTAAGAAAAGATTATTAATGTATATTTTTTTTTACTCTCTCCCTAATGGCATGGTATAATTTGCATTTCCCACAGTTCTGTCCTGCATTTCACAGCTTTTACATACTTTTTATTTGTTACCTCTCCTTAGCTTCCCCTTAACATATCAGGCAGATTGCTTCATCAACCATTTTATCACCATGATTATCACCATGGCAGCCAAGGCTTTACCCGACCAGATATATTCCTTTTGTCCAATCTGTTCTTCTCCAATCCTCTTTGCAATTCAAAATTGTTTCTTTCTCCGGTTACCAGTTTTGACAAAGGGTTTTTGACCTGCAAAGATACAATCAAATGAAGTGAGTGACTCAGGATTGTGCAATTCCATTTTGAGTTTGGAAGACTGCAACATGCCCAGATGATGCTTCTGAAGTTTCATTAGAACAGCCCAAGGCCATAACACAGATAAATCAGAGGGGGAATGGAATAGACAACTAAAGTGAGGACTTCAATTGACGGGAGTCGCTCCTGGAGAATGAATGGAGGCACGTGGCCCCCAATCTGTGTTTGTAATCTCGAGTGTAGAAACTACATTTTGAACACTGATTGTACACTAGATTCAGATAATAGGAGAGATCACATTGTGAAGACTGAATATACACTATTCAGGTCAGCTGATTTACAGCTGGCCAGGTCGGGTCAGCCTTTAGGTGGTATTCCTGCAGGTACAGAGATCGTCCCCTGCAGTAGGCTGGTGGTCGTACCACCACACTTACCAAATTTAATGACGGCCTAAATGGCAATGTTGTTCTGTTCATTTCTGTTGCTCCCAATTCTAATTTTGTCCAAGGTGAAATCAAACTACAAAGCACTGATGGTCATTTTGTTCCATCAAAGCATAATGGTTGTTGGGCTGGATAACATCTTTTTTCCTTTTCCACGATAGCTTGTTGTTGAGCAGCCTGAAATATAATAAGGTAAAATAATATATTAAATAATAATTTAATTTTTTTAATGAGATAACATCAATCATGATGTTTATGAATATGTTATTTACTCATGTTAACAAAATATTCTACTAATTTAATTTTGTCCTTGCATTGATTTTCATTGTTGCTACAATCCAGAAAAAATGTTGATTTGCATATTGTAATTTCTCTCTATTGCCTACAAAGCACAATTCATGTTTGATACGATTATGATAAAATAGGTTTTATCGTGTAGTTTTATGCATCCAATTTCTAGAGTGTCATTCTTTTTATGTATAGTAATGTTCACATTTATGAAATATATTTAGTATATTTGTAAGCAACACTGAATTGTTGAGGATATTCTTTTGATTATGTCCACTTGATATTATTTCATACTAAAATACATTGAAAAACATTTTTTGTCAATATTTGTACACAGGCATTAGAAATGCATCTTCTTGTTGCCACAGCAACAGTCGTAATTTCATTAGTCTCCTTTATCATAGTGGTTTTTTTAACTTTTTCTCAGGAACCTGTTACGTCATTTTGCATCTATGATTTTTATTAAAAGCTTAGCATAAATGATCATTGCAATGAAAGACTGCAGCTGTGGTTAGACATGTCTTGTAGATGTAGCAATAAATGTCAAACCAAAAATCCAATTTTGCCCACATGAGGTTTTTTGTGAAGGGGAATAGGGGGAGGGTGGGGGATGGAGAGGAGTTGGAAGGTGACTATTGATAGGATACCTACATCCAACACAGCAGATAATTCAGAAGTGCAATGTACATGATGGCCCAAGGCCATGAATAAATTTGGCCCTCAAACCTTACTTGAATGTAAACACCAAGCAGCAGAATCTCACTGGAACCCAGAGAATGGTGAATTCAGTCTGGAAATTTAGCCTTTCTATCCAACTTGTTGGAGTCAGATGTAAGTGCATCTGTGGTGCCTATAAGTTAGAGTACTATTGTGAAAAGCTTCTTGAAATCTCTTCATGTGCCATTGTTCAAGGAAATGAAGGTGCAATTGAACAGCTTGTGTGCACTAGTTCTACCTGATTACACCCAGATGTTAATTTCAGGATCCTCTATCTAGAACAAGGGCATGACATGTGCAACTTCCTATCTAGTTCGGAGAGTCAGACATTCCTACCAGAATGATGGCCTTCCTGTCTGTTGAAAAAATAGCATTAATGTGGACAATTTCAAGCTATTCATAAATAAGGTAGTGGCCCACAAACCAAGTAGTGACCTGACTTACAAAATGGCTGGCCAACACGGCGATCACGAGGGCCCCGCAGGGACCAGTGGCCGTCATACCATGTGACCTTCCGCATGGTGGGAAACAGCGGGAATGTGGGCCTGTCGGAGGCCAGCACTGCGACGTCGTCGCTCCTGTCATCAGAGGAAGGGATTGAATATAAGCAGAGCTGACAGTGCAATAACAAAGTTTTCGACCTTGACTCCTCTGTGAATGTGTGTTGTTCTTCGTCGACACTTCGTGTAGCGCGCACTCTATAGAACACAGAAAGAAAAGATTTGTCATGACGAGAACAGAACTTAATTAAAAAAAAAACAATTTGAAACAGAATTGAAGTCAAAATAATATGCGTTATTTAAGTTTTCCTCTGGATATATAAAAAAGTTTACATTAGCACAAACAATCTGGTGAATAGAATAAGTATTAATCATTATTCAATAAATTATAAAATTGTCACATAAGAGAATCAGGTCATTTGGCCCATCAGATTTATACTGGCTCCGAGTGAAGAATTCATTAATATTCTCTGGAATATTCCTTGGAATCATCAAATCATTTGCATGCATTAGATTTTTATTTCTCTATGACTTTTCTATCCAAGGATCTGCCGCCTCCAGCAGTTCATTCCAGATGTTTATCACCCTCTATCTGCAAAACATGTGCCTCAGATTTCCTTTATATTTCTCCACTCTCATCTAAACCCATACTGTTTGATTCTATTCTGTGTCTCTATTTCTTGATCAACACAGTTTTAATTTATTTACCAAAATATTTTAACTTAGATATTAATAATTATTGAAAAAAATGGTTTTTAATGTTTGCTGGGTCATAGAAAGGGAAAATGAACATGAAAGCTTATAAAAAAAATTGTTGTGGATTAGGAGCCATGAAGGCCTTGTTCAAAGATAAATTGCAGAGACTTGCATAGAGTGGAATGGAATCCAAATAATTTTCTTGACTGCCACACAAATGTGCAATTATCCATATGAGAGTTGATTTAGATGGTTCAGTTAATACATGTTGGTGAAAGACTCTGGTAGTGAGTGGAAGGTTGAGACAGCATCAACCACTTCTGGCAAAGTTGCTCTGAGAAAATTCCTGTTGGGAACTATGATACAGTCAGGTTCAGACTTACAGACTTTACAGACTTGCACAGACAATTTTTAATGTTGATTCAGGAATGTTATTCGTTCAGTGTCATTTAACTGTTTGAGTCATGTCTTTAAAACCTTATAACACCTGTAGAAAGAAAGGCCACAGTTAAAATTGTATTTGACTCCTGATAATCTCATCAGACTCCAATCTGCTTCAATCTGAGATTTTGAAAATTGGAAATATCCAAAAATATGGGGAAGTTATAAAGCAACAAGAGGTATAAATAAGGAGGTAGTGAAATGGATTCAGCAGTGGTTGGATGGGAGGTGTCAGAGAGTAGTGGTAGAAAATTGTTTGTCTAATTGGAGGCCGGTGACTAGTGGAGTTCCTCAGTGTTCGGTCCTGGGTCCACTATTATTTGTTATATATATTAACGATCTGGATGTAGGGGTGGAGAATTGGATAAGCAAGTTTGCGGATGACACAATGATTGGTGGTGTTGTGGACAGTGAGGTAGATTACCGTAGATTAAAAGGTGATTTAGGAAGGCTGGAGGTGTGGGCTGAGAAATGGCTGATTGAATTTAATACAGATAAATGTGAGGTGCTACATTTTGGAAAGGCAAATTTAAATAGGTCATATACATTGAATGGTAGGCAATTGAGGAGTGCAGAGCAACAAAGGGATTTAGGAGTTATGGTAAATAGTACCCTCAAGGCTGATACTCAGGTAGATGGTGTGGTGAAGAAGACATTTGGAATGTTGGCCTTCATAAATCGGAGTATTGAATTCAAGAGTAGGGAGGTTATGATGAAATTGTACTAGGCATTGGTGAGGCCAAATTTGGAGTACAGTGTACAGTTTTGGTCACCAAATTATAGGAAAGATATAAACAAAATAGAGAGAGTGCAGAGAAGGTTCACGAGAATGTTGACAGGATTTCAGGGTCTGAGTTACAGGGAAAGGTTGTGCAGACTGGGGCTTTTTTCTCTGGAGCGTAGAAGATTGAGAGGGGACTTGATAGAGGTGTTTAAGATTTTAAAAGGGACAGACAGAGTAAATGTGGATAGGCTTTTTCAATTAAGAAAGGGGGAGATTCAAACTAGAGGACATGGTTTAAGATTGAAGGGGGAAAATTATAAGGGGAACATGAGGGGAAATTTCTTTACGCAGAGGGTGGTGGGGATGTGGAATGAGCTTCCGGCAGACGTGGTCGAGGCGGGATCATTGGTTACATTTAAGGAAAGATTGGATCGTTACATGGATAGGAGGGGACTAGAGGGGTATGGACCGGGTGCTGGTCAGTGGGACTAGGAGGGTGGGGATTCGCTACGGCATGGACTAGTAGGGCCGAACTGGTCTGTTCTGAGCAGTAAGTGGTTATATGGTTATATGGTTATACAGAGGTAAAGAGGTGAAGCTATGGAGTGAATTGAATGTATTGTAGAGATTTTTTTAAATGGAGTATTGGCAAAACATCGAAGTACTCGAGATGGCAGAGGCCGACAGCATCAAATCCACGCTGTTGAAGATCCAACTGCGCTGGGTAGGTCACGTCTCCAGAATGGAGGATCATTGCCTTCCCAAGATCGTGTTATATGGCGAGCCCTCCACTGGCCACCGTGACAGAGGTGCACCAAAGAAGAGGTACAAGGATTGCCTAAAGAAATCTCTTGGTGCCTGCCACATTGACCATCGCCAGTGGGCTGATATCGCCTCAAACCGTGCATCTTGGCGCCTCACAGTTCGGTGGGCAGCAACCTCCTTTGAAGAAGACCGCAGAGCCCACCTCACTGACAAAAGACAAAGTAGGAAAAACTTAACACCCAACCCCAACCAACCAATTTTCCCCTGCAACCGCTGCAACCGTGTCTGCCTGTCCCGCATCGGACTTGTCAGCCACAAATGAGCCTGCAGCTGACGTGGACATTTACCCCTCCATAAATCTTCGTCTGCGAAGCCAAGCCAAAGAATAACCATATAACAATTTACAGTAGAGAAACAGGCCATATCAGCCCTTCTAGTCCACCCCGATTTACATGAAATATTTTATTTTCAATTTTTTTTGTTCTCTAGGTGGAACTGGTTGAGGCAATAAAAATCAGTAATCAACAAATAAACTACTGGAAGAACTCACTGGGTCAAACAGTATTCGTGTAAGGAAAGGGATGGTCAAGGTTTCAGGTCGAGATCTTATATCAGTGCTGATCTGATCCAGAGTCTTAAAATAAATATCAATGATCCCTTCCTCTCACAGATGTCACTTGACAGAATGATTTTTTCCAATGTTACAGAATGGGTTAATAACATTACGATAAAATATATGTTAAAAAAGGTATAGATTGTGAGGGTTTAGTTTAAGTCACACTTCACAAACAGACATCTCAGTTACATTTCATAAACAAACATCTCACTTGGAATGCAAACACCTGTGCAGGTGGAGCCTTCATGTTTGCCATTAACTTCCAGATCCTCTGGTAGAATAGGTCCTCCTCCTCCACGCGAACCCCAAGTATGCTTACGTGGAGTACCAGATGGGTGGAAAGACATTGTTTCCCATGGGGACCTGACACATGCAAGAGCCCCTATGATCAACTAAATAGTACATCCCCCCATTACTACCAGTGACACAATCAAGTACCCAGCCCCATCAATGGCACCCGGTTCCCTGCCCCAATCAAAGACCAAACAATCTACACCCCTCGACCCAATTAACCCTTTTCAGCCACCAGACCCCCAACCTGTCATGCAAACCATTGCTCAAGAGCCAACAGCCGGCACTACGATGGTTGCAATGACAGACAAGACCACTTGACAGACTGAACCTGTAATGGACTTTGATCCACTTCACCCCGCTGGACTCAGTTTTAAAAGAAGGGGTCAATGTGGTGAGACCACTATGTAACTGCTGGTGGTGTCTAATACAAATGTGTTGTATGGGCTGGCTCACCCCTGTATCCATAACTCCTCCCTTCAGAATTCCCATAAAGGCGTTCATGCCTAAACCCCTCCCTCAATACCTGACTTGGAACTGAGCCAGCAATATGTGAGACATGTTTCTGGTGACTAGAGCCTATTAATCATGACTTCTGGCCTGACGTGAGTTATTGATAGTGTATCATGTTGTAAATTGACTGAAGTCACTGTTGGGTGTTACCATTGTAATAAGTGCCTTAGATCTCGCACCACAGTTGTAGACCATAGAACAGTAGAGCACAGGAACAGGTCCTTCGACCTACGTGTCTGTGCTGAATATGATGTTCAAATCAAACTAAAAATCTGCTGCTTGAACCTGGTAGATAGCTTCCCATTTTCTTCATGTTCTTAACCGCACTGATGGTTAGTGAAAAACTCTGGAGAGGAATCTATTTGCATTAGCTTGTTCTTCACCTGTCAGTTTTAATCATCAAGTAAAATTGTCCAGCAGAGAAGAATGAAGTATTCTACTCATAAACTTCATCATTTACATTCAAGGCATTGCTTTGCTGAAGTGTAAAAAAAATCAGTAGTGTCAAAGCAAATATTAATAAGATTTAGAGTAATGACATCTGAAGTTATGATTTATTGGAATGGATACATTACAAGTAGTTTGCTGGTTAATCTTTTTTGAAAATTGTTCATCATATGATATTATTGATAATTTTGGGGAAAAAAACCAAACATCTCAAAAATCTTATCATCCTGCATATCTGACACACATGAACAATGGAAGTAATTATAACAACTACTGGTAAAGTAAGGGATGCACAATAGACCTGTACATTTTGTGACAAGATGATTATTTTTAATTTGGAAGGATACTTGAAGAGATTATTAGCCTCAGGAAAAATAAATTACAAGTGGAATCAGTATCAATTCACTGTAAATGAGCTATATGAATAATATGCTCACTGAAGTTTTTTTTTGTGCCTGCCATGTGCCCTTTTTTTCCTTCAAACATCTAGTTGACAGGAGTTCAGGTTGAAAGTTTAAATGGTTAGTATAGGGGAGTGATTGTATTTCTAGTCTCATATCTTTATAATAATCAGTACCTCATTCTATTGGAAGCTCAACAAATATAAATGAGGTCCAAAATCAATTCATGCACTCCAACATCTAATTCCAGGATACCACAATGACTTAAAAGAATTCAAATTATTATCATTCCTAAATTATATGAATGAGTAATTGGTGAAGTAATTCAGATATGGTCAGTTTTTCTACTGCATTCAGCTTAATTTTATATAACAAAAGTCATTCCACTTCCAAAATGATTAATTAGTGTGAAGATTTTGGTGATTGCCAGAGAGAGAGTAATTCAGGTAACGTTTTGTAAGAATGGCCTGAGAGGACAGAGAGGATGTACATTACTGAGATGTTCTGCTCAGCCATGGGCAAACAACTTTACCGTTCATTTTATTTAGTATTTACCCACTGAATTACACTGGGTAATTAAAGATTATCAGATGGTCACCATTTTGCGTCATATGCTAGAGGATCTGGAACTTATACGTACAGGGTAAGCGATTTATATCCCTTCAATCAATTAAACTGAAGAATTCTTACTGATGCAGGTGTGAGTTATTTTACAGTAAAACCCTTGGTAACTGGTACTTAGAGGATAGGTAGAGTGAATTTTCTGGTTGCTTGAGACTGCGTGTTGCGCGATTGGAGAACTAAAGGTGAGGTGCACCAATTTTAAACTTATGTAATTTTTACCTATTTTTTTTGCGATTTTTTTTGTACTTGTTGTTTGAGGCTGCTGGTTGTTTGAATTCCAGATACCAGGTATCTTACTGTATTTAATTCCATGTACAATCCCTTACAAAGAATGAAATAAAGGGATGGATGATGGAATTCATCAAAAACTAAATAAGAAAGTAAAAGTTAATTTTTAAAAAATCTCCATTAATCCATAAGATCTGAGCCATTGTACATCTTGGGTATCGGAGGGCTAATTTTAGGATCAGAAAGATTGTCAACAATTGTGACTTGAAAGTTTATTACAAACCTCTGCAGTTTAGTAAGAATCTAATGGGTAAGACTATTGACTTTATACTGAGAGTCCATTTGCTTCAGTGCTGAGTATCTTGGAGGGATGTTGGTATCAGAAAGTCTGCTGAGAAATAAGGTAACTTGAGAACAATGCCTTGAAATCTGTATTTAATTCTAAATTGAAGGTTGCCAGAAGTTACTAGCTAATTTGATTTAATAATGGCAAGACCTGGAAGCCTTCTTGGTAATCTAACTGCACGATATTCATGTAATTGCATTTCTAGCAACACAGGCTTATTTCTATTTCCAGACTATTTTTTTTCTCCCTCAACTTTGATTTATTTGTCATTTATCTGGAATTCTTGCAGGATTTCCCCTGAGGTCTTACTGGAACTTCGATGGTTGAAAGCTCAGCAAAACTGCATATATTCTCATTTATTACTCATTGACTTCCACCAGTATTTTGCCTAAATTATAATCTGAGTTTGTAGAATGTTCAAAACATGCATCTGTACTGTCTCTAGTCCATGTAGCTGGTTCTTGTCAAACCCAATGAGAGAATGATGGGAGGGCCTAACTTGGATCAGAGTGTTAGAACTTAAAGTTTGGTAGATTATGTGTGCAGGGCAGTCAAAATGCCAGATCCTTTTTGCTTCAAAGGCTAATTAATTTGCCGTTTTACTTCTGATAAATGCCAAAACTGACTGCCATAGCATTTCTTTGTTCATAGTGCAATTAATTGGTGTAGGATGAAATATATTAGTCAAGTGGCTCCTTAAATGAAGGTGAACAAGAAAATCTGCTGATACTGGGGCTTATGCAGTAAATAAATGTGCTGGAGAAACTCAGCAGTCTCCCCACATCACTAGAATGTAAAAGGCAGGCTCAAACCTAAAATATCAAATGCATTTCACTTTCTATGAAAGCTATGTGAGCTGCCAAGTTTCTGCAGCACTTTTGTGCACTGCAAAAATTCCTTAAATATTGCATTCTTTTTTCCCCACTGTTTCTGAATATCCAATGAGGCAAAATTCAATAGATGACAGCTTTCTCATCATATATGTGTAGAACCCACTGATAATTCTAAAAATCTTTTGCAATTAAAAATAATTTGTTGAATGATTTATATGAAGCAGTATCAACAACTCCCAAAATGATAAATCAAGTGCAAAGAATTCTGATATTTTGGATGATAAAAATGATCCTTTGGGTGGAGACACCATGAGTTAAATGGGTTCTTCTGCAATAAAATCTCATAAAATGTCCCAGAAGAGAAAAATGATTTAAAGCAGGTTTTACTGCAATTGTCAGAAGTACTTTCAACAAGGGGTCAAGAACAGAAATTAGCAAAACACTGGAAGATAAGATATGCAATTAGATTGTTTTGGGAGGTTTATTTGTAAATTTAAATGCATTACAAGACAAAATAAGATTGTATCAGGAATATTCAAGTTGATCCAGATATCAAGTGTTGCAGAAGGAGTAAACTGGACTTGGCATTTTGGATCAACATCCAGTATTAGGTCTAATATAAGCATCAGGTTGAACATCACCAGTTTCTTCACAGTCAGAGGCAGGCAGAACAGGTGTGAACAGTGAAGGTAGCAAATATGACAATGAAAAGCATTAAAATATTCAACAAGCAGCATAATTCCTGTCATCAACTGGTTCATCAAAATGATTTTGCAACAATTTTTTTGTTGATACATGACAGTGCTCAGAAAAATCAAACAACAAATAAATTAATTTGTCATATGAAGTTAAGATTCAAGTTGAGAAATTGTCAAGGTGATTGGTTGATGTGACTGTGTTCAGAGTTAAGCTCAGGATAACCATTAAATACAGTATAACTCCGATTATCCAAAATTGTCAGGATTGCGCCTAATTCCAATAAACTATATTTTTGGAAAACTGGTCATTTTTTTTTAAAACAGCCCAATATCAACAGCAAATCACTTGTAACGGTACTTAAACAACAATAAACAAAAAGAGAAGGTTTTTTAAAGCATGATTTAATGTTTAATTCTCACCAAAAAACAACCTGAACCAAATAAGATAAATCCAACACTAAAAACTCGAAATTCTACTGAGAGATTTTTCCAGAATTCCATTTTTTTTCTTCATGTGACATCAGTTTGTCTCTAAAAAAATGTTGGATAACTGAGGACTTCTTATTGTTTGGGATATCTACATTTATCCAAATATTTTCGGCAGTGAAATTACACTATTTTAGCTTCAAAATTTTTGAGGTTAAATGAGGATTTCTGATTTTCCTGAAATCTTCAATGATCCAAAAAAATTTTTGGAGGCGAACAGACATCAGTTCCAGCTCCAAAGAAATTTTGGATAACTGAGAATTTTGGATAATCCTTTTTTGGGTAATCGAAGTATAATCATCTGAAAAGGGGTCTTTGCCATTTCTAACAGTGACTTCAAGAAGTAGAGTCAACAGAATTGACAGTAACTGAGATGCAGCAGAAAAATGACATTTATTGAAGCAAGACAAAGTGAGGGACCTAATAAGATGAATTTTCCAATCAGGTGATCAAGGGCCTCCAATTTAAGAGAAGTAAGAAATAAGGGAAGAGGAATGAATGATATTCATCTCTCCTGGAATGTTTCAGTATCAGAGCACAGATGCTGCTTGGTTATTGTGTGATTGGGACTTTGATGAAGAGCAAACCAGATAATTGGAAGCAAAAGCGAATAGAATAAAGAAACAAGATTCAAGAACATGCATCCAAATATTACAAATAGGTCTTGAATGTTGTGTAAATGTCTCTGGAAATGTTTTATGTTGAAAATTTGTAGTTTATTAGCAATATTGTTAGTTTTATGCTTCAATTACCACACTTACCTTCAACCTAAAATAGGCAGGAATTATTCTCTAATTAGATATGCATCAGATGACATATCTAGACTCAGAAATGAACAGTGTCTGGAATAGTTGTCCATTTTCAGTGCTGGTATTAAAAGACAATGCTGAAATGACTTAAAAGGCAGATCATTATGGAATGAATAGTTAAGATGAATAGACTGAATGCCCTCCCTCACTGCCATTGAAATTATGATCTTCATGTTTAAGTTCAATTTTATTGTTGTGTCTACTGAAATTCAGCGAGAAAGTTTGTTTTGCCCGCAATTCAGTTAGTCAACCCAAACCATAGCACAATAAAAACACTGGACAGAACGGAAAGAGAGAGAGAGTGAGAGAGAGATTAATTAGAACTGAGCAAGTAGCTTTAAGGAAGATATTGTGGATGAATGAGGCAACTAATCCATAGCAGGACAGCAAAACCAAATGACTCAGTGATATAATTTGAATGGTATGTGAGTTGCAGTGTGGAAGCTCACTGTCCCACATATTGAGCAAGCTTCAGAACAACAATCCTTATGAATTACTGAGCATCAGATGTCACACAGTTTAGAGCCTTAATATTCAGGACGGTTGATAGCTGTCACATACAGAGGCAGCTGGTTACTCCCAACCCCAACCATCTCTGCGTTTCATTCCATTATGTGATGACATTAGGGTTACTATCAGTTTGGTCCATTATCAGCTCCACATGGAATTATTTCTGAAAGCAGGTTCTGAGAAGTTAATGTCAGAAAATGCATAAGTTCAGGAAAGGGATCAAATAGTTTATTGTCTTGAACAAGTTAGTCTCAGTTGAAAATGTTGGAAATGTTGGCAAGATAGGCAATATGTGTAGATAAACACACCAGGTAAAATTGCTCCAAACCTAAAAAAAATAGCTTCTATTTATACACCTGGATAACAAGGAAAAGAAATACATCCTGGGTGGAATCACCAGCAGTGTTGGTGATGGGAATATTAAAGATGACAGGGAAACACAGTTTTAAAGAGAACAGAACAGAAATGAGAAAGAAAAAAATGTATGACAGAGTGAGAATTTTTTGGCACTAGTGACCCCATTTTTCAAATCATGTTGACCTGATTTTAGATTTAATCAATCTTCTGATGAGAATTCCCTCCAGTCTGGTCTGCATGGCCCTGTGCCATTCTAGATCTATGGGGTATCTCTTGTCAAGCCCTGAATCAGTCCCATTTACTGTAATTAAACTGAAAGTTGTTTAAGCTGCACTTCAGGCTTAAATATTCAGCAAAATTGTAAAATAATTGGTGTGCTTACAAATGTACTCTCAAACGCAAGTATTAGCTATTAAAATTTAATCAAACCATTAAAACTCTCAAACCATATTTCACAATAGCATTTGTGAGATGAAACATTTACAAGATGTATAAACTTTTAACAGCAATTCAAATAAATTCATTGAAAAAAAATGTAAATTACCATTGAAGTGAATGGAATTGGTCCATCAGATGGGATGGATATTGAAATAATGCTGGTGAGCACTAATCGGCAAATTCGAGCCTTCTGTGTTCATGCATACTCACCAGGAATTCTTGACTTGCAAGGAAATCTTAATGGTTCCACAGAGTGATGGCATTTCTCTGGAAAGTCTTGTCCAACATACCTATATGAATGAATGTGCTTGAGAAATAAATGTGCTATGGGTGAGAATATTTTAGCATACAACAGAATATGGTCAGTTGAGTTTATCTGCTATGCTTTCTGCAGAGTACAAGTGAGAAAGGCACCAACGTGATGATTTCAGCTGGATAGAAGGTAGGTATTTAAAAATTAATTTCCAAGGAACAAAAGAAAGAAAATCTCACTAAAAGATCATAATAAAATATCAGTTTGAGTGTTAGAATCTATTTGAATAATGAGAGTTCATGCTGCAAATGAAGTCGTATGCCTAAAGACTATAAGATATAGGAGCAGAAGAAGGCCAGTCAGCCCTTCGAATCCACTCTGCCATTCCTTTGTGAGCTGATCCATTCACCCACTCAACCCCACTCCCCTGGCATCTCCCCAGAACCACTGACACCTTGATTTTGCCTTAAGTACACCCAATGACTTGGCCTACTGTGGTGCACTGTTAGACAGAATCAGACACACTCAAGGTAAAGCCTGAACAACAGGATTTAATCCACAAAGACCTCTACAGAGCCAGGCTGGCTGTGGCTGCAGCAACTCAGTGTGAGGCCTCGGGAGGCAGGCGCAGGCTTATATCTCAGAGGGTGATTCACACCCGACCAGGTGGGGCTTGATCCATTCAGGCCGACTGATTGGCAGCCGGCCAGGTGTTGTCCTGTCCCCTTACACTCCTGCAGGTACAGAGGTTGTCCCCTGCAGTAGGCCGGTGGTGTACCACCACACCTTCACAATTTCCCGTGGTAGCAAATTCCAAAGATTCACCACTTTCAAGAGATTCCTCCGCATCTCTGTTTTAAATAGCCTTGTTCTAAACTGCTCTTACATGGGAAACAACTTTTCCATATCTACACCGTCCAGTCCTTTCAACTTTCAGAATGCTTTTATGAGGTCCCTCTTCATTCTTTTGGACTCCAAGGAATACAGTCCAAGAGCCATCAAATACCAATCCATTCATTCCAAGAATCATTCTTGTAAATATTCTCTGAACCAATGCCGACAAATCTTTCCTTAAATAAGGAGCCCAAATCTGTAACCCATACTCCAAGTGAGGCCTCAATAGTGCCTTATAAAGCCTCAATATCACATCCCTGCTCTTATATCCTATTCTTCTAGATATGAATGCCAACATGGCATTGCCTTCCTCACTGCTGACTCAACCTGGAGGTTAACCTTTTGACTATCCTGCATGAGGACTCCCAAGTCCTTTGTACATCTGATTTTTGAATTTTCTCCACTTTCAAATAATAATCTGCCCTTTTATTCTTTCTGCCAAAGTGCATGACCATAGACTTTCCTGTATTACATTTGCCTCTTTTTTGCTCATTCTCCTATTTGATCTATGTCTTTCTGCAGCCCCTTAGTTTCTTCAACACTCCTTGTCCCTCTAACTCTTTTTGTATTATCTACAAACTTAGCCACAAAATTATTTATTCTGCAATCCAAATCATTAAAACACAAATATAAGTTGTACCAACACTGACCCCTGCAGAATATTACTGGTACCCTCTCAGAAGAGGATCTCTTTATTCCCATTCTATTTCTTGCCATCCTTGAAAATCAATTCCAACAAACTTCCCAATCACCAATATTAGGCAAACAGGTGCATCATTTCCATCTGCTGTCTCCTTCCTTTTTAAATAGCTTAGTTCTCTGGAACCATGCCAGCATCTATTGATTCTTGGAAGATTATTACTAATGCCTCCACAATCTCTCTACCTACTTCTTTCATATCTGAGGGTGCATTCCATCTGGTCCAGCAGACTTATCTACCTTTAAATCATTAACTTCCCAAGCACCTTCTCTCTGGTGATTGTGACGGCACTCACCTCTCTTCCCTGAGACCCTTGAAACTCGGGTACTGCTAATGTTTCCACAGTGAAGACTGATGCAAAATGCTCATTCAGTTCCTCTGTCATCTCTTTGTCTTCCATTACAACTTCAGCATGAGGATGAACCCTTTTGATCATCAATGTTGGGAGGGATGGACTGATGACATCATGCATTAAAATGTGAATACAAAACTGTCTCTTCTGACAAAAATGAAATTAAGACCGTCAAAATTTAGCTCAGGTTTGTACCCTCCTTTGAGAAATTCAACCTGTTTTAGCATCAGCTGATTTGGATGACTTTTTTCTCTCTTCAATGTGTTGTGGCCAATTTATAAATAGTATAATGTTGTGTGTCCCAAGATCGTGTTATATGGCGAGCTCTCCACTGGCCACTGTGACAGAGGTGCACCAAAGAAAAGGTACAAGGACTGCCTAAAGAAATCTCTTGGTGCCTGCCACATTGACCACCGCCAGTGGGCTGATATCGCCTCAAACCGTGCATCTTGGCGCCTCACAGTTTGGCGGGCAGCAACCTCCTTTGAAGACGACCGCAGAGCCTACCTCACTGACAAAAGGCAAAGGAGGAAAAACCCAACACCCAACCCCAACCCACCAATTTTCCCCTGCAACCACTGCAATCGTGTCTGCCTGTCCCGCATCGGACTTGTCAGCCACAAACGAGCCTGCAGCTGACGTGGGCTTTTTACCCCCTCCATAAATCTTCGTCCGCGAAGCCAAGCAAAAGAAGAAGAAAAGAATGTTGTGTTTCCTAATCCTCAATGTATCATTGTGTATTTATTCATGTAGAGAGCACGTTAAGTCATTTGAATTTACCAAAGCCATTTAATTCAAATGATCTGTTTATTATTTTCCTAAGCAACATCTTGTTTTATATCACTTGAATGTCTTCTGTGGTTGGATCAATTAAATATATCTGAATCACTAAAATATCTTGCTTTACATTAATGGATAATTACATCATGAAAAATGAAAACTGAATAATCAAGTAAAGAATACAGATTAATTTGCCATTGCTCTAATGCAGTTATAAGTGTAATGAATCATTTACAACTGTGTTGAAAATTGTTCCTGCAGACAAACCTTTCTGTAAGTGTTTGCAATTGTTGATACAGATCTGCAAAATTAATATTCAAAGCTGTGCATTGCACATAAAATTCAAGCTTTTGATTGGAATTTCTTTTCACTTTCAAGTTACATATAATGTTTTGAGGGACATTGTATTTTGAAATTGAAGAGTCATTTGTATGCATAACACTTGGAACAGACTATGAGGTGTTCAGTAAATATATAATTTATGTATCAGATGACTTCTCACCATGCTTTTTATAAACACTTTTAATGTTCCCCTACATCTTCAAACATGAATTGACAGAATGATTTTTTTTACTTTTTATGCTATTCACATGCATCTTTGTAAGGCAACCTTAAAAAGACAGAACCAATTTCCATACATCTAATTAACATGAGGCTTATCATTCTAACCATGGCACTGAAGTGCCTGCCTCCCTGACAAAAAAAGAAAATCATAAATATTCAAAGCAACCCCATTTTATCAGCTAATGATGAGAGCACAGGTGCAGAATTTATCAAAGCTTGAAAACTCTATGATTGCAGCCTCTGCAGTAAACCTTATTGGCTTGAAGGGCAGAGCTCATCTTTCTAACCAATGGTTGAGCTTCAACATTCTATAGGTAATGTTGATGCAAAAATTCAAAACTGGTACCAATAAAAATATTATTTTCTGACGAGTTTTTTTTCTAATCAATGCCTACTGTTAATGTTAACTAGGAAACAGCAATAGTCATGGGATGTCAAATCATAATTAATCATTTCACATTTTGTGCTTAAACCTCTGGGATATTCATGGTGCCAACGGTATTAAGGATAAATAAATAATTGAGTTATACCCAACTGTTTTAGGGCCATAATTTCAGCATCCTTTCATTCATTCTGTACATAGTGTTTTAGAACACAAAGCACCCCAGGATATTGTTAATTCATAATATTTCCTAATTTGCCCCTTCTCTACCCTCTTCAAATTTGATGATCTTTAATCCTTTATACAGTTAATTTTAATGTAAATGAAACTCTTTCCAAATCAAAATGGGATTCATTTAAGTTCTGTAAGCTGCTCTTTGCAGATGGTTTTGTTGTTTAATTCCCATTCAGTACCACTAGAAATCCAAGTAAACTGTTATAGATGCAAAGACATAATCTAATCGGTTACAATGTTTTCAAGATGTTTCATTTGTGACCAGTGCATGCCACTGCTTTCACAGAAAACATCTGCCCCCACTATAATTTGATAAATGGAAGCAACTTGTAGTGAACTGATTTTATGTTTTAATATTGCACACTGGCATCAATCATAGCAATCTTCCTTTGAAGTAAAAATGATCTTAAATAAGATTTTATCTAACAACACCCTCAGATTATATCCCACACTTCAATCTGTTATAAGATGTTCACAAGAATTGCTGATGAATAATAGATTTGGTGTACCTCAAGCTTCACACCATTGATGGAGAGAACCGCTCGGGTAATGATATCTACTGTAGCAGCGGCTACACGGCTAACTGAAGGATCACACAACCAGACAGGTTGAGTTCAGTGAGAAAAAACTGATTTATTGCAGGCTGCCTGGCTGGTCTTATACTCCCAACCTGGACCTAGCTGAGAACCGCGCTGGGGGGCCCTGAAATCACCGGGGCGTCACGTGGGTCCCCAAATGCAGGCTTCTGAGCCCGGTGCTGAAGTCGGGAGGGAACCACTGATGGTGCCATTTTGGCTGGCTGCCCTACCGCATGCATGACAAGTGGGGCCAGTTCGCCACACAGCTCCCCCCCCCGCCCTCCACAACCGGCGCTAATGTTCTTTTTTGCTTCTTGGGTTGGGCCACAACTACTGGTTGGTGGGGTCGAAGTGGGCTGGCTTTAACCTCTCCACCGTAAACAGTTCCCTCTTACCACTGATGTCCAGTGTGAAAGTGGATCCTGAACAACTTTGTACAGCCATTCGTATGGCCTTTGTAGAGGTGCTGTGGATGGGCCCCGCCAGATAAAAACATACTCTGCAGAGTACAGCTCGCTGGGGACGTAAGAGTTCCGTGTGCAATGTCTGGGCGGCGGTGGGGCTGTGAAGGAATCCAACTGGGCCTGGAGGTGGGGAAGTAGACCATGCGGTGACTGCTGGGGGGTTGTGAGGTGCGTTGACGAACTCACCGGGTAGGGTTACCAGTGCACCATAGACCAGCTCGGCTGATGATGCCTGTAGGTCCTCTTTGAGTGTTGAGTGGATGCCCAGGAGCATCCAAGGCAGCTCGTCCATCCAGTCGGGGCTGGTGAGGCGGACCATAAGTGCCGACTTAAGGTGCAGTGCAATCACTCGACTAGCCCATTGGCTTGTGGGTGATAGGCTGTGGTGTGATGTAGCTCAATCCCCAGCCTGTTGGTGAGCTGTGCCCAAAGCGCAGAGGTGAACCAGGTGCCCCGATCACCGGTGAGGTGATTCGGGACGCCGAACCGGGCAACTTAACCATTCAAAAGCACTCGGGAGCAGGAGTCCATGGAGGTATCTGGCATCAGGATCGCCTCGGGCCAATGAGTGGTGTGGTCTACCACTGTTAAAAGGTAACGGTTACCTTGGGAAACGGGTAAGGGTCCGATGATGTCCACATGTATGTAGCTGACCCGTTCCGGTTATAGAAATTGACCATACCCGTGAACTCCTGTAACACCTTGAGGTTGTCCAGTTGTGGGAACTCCCTGATTGCAGCGACCTTCGTAGCGGCAGGTGTGGCTCCTTCGGCCGTGATGGTATGGCCCAGGAACTGCATAGACTTTTTCCCAAACTGGCACTTGGCCGGATTGATCGTTAGGCCAAAGTCGGCCAGTTGGGAGAAGAGGGTGCGCAGGTAAGACTTGTGTTGTGCCCGGTCTCTGCTGGTGATAAGGATGTCGTCCAGGTAAATGAATACGAAATTCAAATTCCTGCCCACTGTGTCCATAAGATGCTGGAAGGTCTGGGCGATGTCCTTGAGCCCGAACGGTATGCGTAGGAACTCAAACAAGCTGAAGGGGGTGATGATGGCAATTTTAGGTATGTCCTTGGGGAGCACCGGGATTTGGTGATACCTGCGCACCAGGTCGACCTTGGAGAATACCCTCGTACCATGCAGGTTGGCCGTAAAGTCCTGGATGTGAGGGATTAGGTAACGGTCAGGTACTGTCACATCATTAAGCCGTCGATAATCTTCGAAGGGACTCCAACCATCGGAGGCTTTCGGGACCAGGTGGAGTTGTGAGCCCCAAGGACTGTCAGACCGTCGAATGATCCCCAGCTCCTGCAGATGCGAAAACTCTTCCTTCACTATCTGGAGCTTATCCGACGAGAGCCGGCGAGCCTTGACGTGGACTGGCGGGCCTTGGGTGGTGATGTAATGAAACACCCCATGGCGTGGTGAGGCAGCGGAGAAGTCTGGCTTGAGGAGGGACACAAACTCATCCAGGATATGCTGGAACTCATCCTTGGACGTGCTGATCGTGGCTATCTGCGGAGTCCTTGGGTGAGGAGGAAGTCGACACCCAGGATGGCAGTTGTAAGGGACGAAACGGTGAACCTCCATGAGAACTTCCGCTGGCCGATCTGGAAGTGGACGGCCTTGTCTCCATACATTCGGATCTCCGTTGAATTGGTGGCATGGAGGGGAGTTCCTCGAGGCCAGTTGCATGACTCAATGGCTGTGGCCGGGATGACACTGATCTAGGCCCCGGTGTCAGCAAGGAAGTATCGGCCGCTGACTGAATCCCACAGCTAGTAAAGGCTGTGTTCTTGTCCAGCTGCCGCAGCCATTAACAGCGGCTGGCCTGCTTGTTTCCCTGGAACGAGCAGGGCTGACGACACTTCCGAGCCTTGGCTCACCAGCGCTGGTGGAAGAAGCAGAGGCCTGAAGTGGATGACTTGCTTCTGGCTATGCTCTTTGAGGCCCCTGCAGGGGCCGGGTGTTCCTCCACACCGCTAGAGGAAGGTTTGGTGTGGTCATGCCCATAACTTGAAACCTGCTGGACTACTTATTGAGCCATAGCTCCTGAGCCTTTTGAGCAACCTTCCTAGGGTCGACAAAGCTCTCCTGGGACAGTAATAGCCGAATGTCTTCAGGCAGATGGTCGAGGAAGATGCATCCGAAGAGTGGGCAGATAGTGTGATCGCCCATAAGCGCGAGTATCTCGTCCATCAACTCGATTGGAGTTCTGTCCCCTAAGGCGTCGAGGCACATCATCCGAGTGGTATGATGGCACCTGGAGAGGCCGAGGGAGCCAGTGAGCACCCGCTTGATGGTCCTGTACTTATCTTCCACAGGTGGGTGCTGAACGAGGTGCAGCACTCATTTGACAGTGGCCTGGGCCAGGGCGGAGACCATATGGTAAAACTTGGTCGAATCCAATGAAATATGGCAGAGGTGAAACTAAGCCTCTGCATGGCTGAATCAGGTCTCTGGCTCCTGAACCCAGAAGACAGGAAGCTTGATGGCTATAGCATTGATTGAAGGGTCGTTCATGTAGGGTTCAAAGACATTTAAACCTGTCAGGGTCACCAAATGTAGCGGCAGCTACACTGCTAACTGAAGGATCGCACAACCAGACGGGTTGAGTTCAGTGAGCAAAAACTGATCTATTGCAGGCTGCCTGGATGGTCTTATACTCCCAGCCTGAACCTGGCTGAGAACCACGCTGGGGGGCCCCGACATAACCGGGGTATCATGTGGGTTCCCAAGCATGCGCTTCTGAGCCTGGTGCCGAGGCCGGGAGGAAACCCCCGACAGCGCCATTTTGGCTGGCTGCCCCACCGCGTGCGTGACAAGCAGGGCCAGTTCACCTGCCTAATGGCATACCGCCACACTACCATGGTATTATTTTGTGTAAAACAGATGGCAACTTGAAGGTAATATAATTTTAATAAAATAATGAAAATGCAAAGTTCATGTTCAAATTTATTGTCACATGTATTGAAAATGCAGTGGTCATCATTGTTTTGTCGGCAGACCAGAAGACATCTCAAACAAGTGAGATGCAGTAAAGAGTACAGAATTACAGCAAGAGATCAGTTGGTATGGAGCAAAGGCCACGTGATTTTGTGATTTTTAAGGTTCATTCAGGTGTTTAGTAATGGTCCGAAACAAACTGAACCTGAATCTGGTTGTGTGTGATCTCACATTTTCTACTTGACGAAAGATTGTGGAGATCAATCTTTTAATAGGTTGGCTGCTTTACAAGTCTGAAGGAGTTATCGATGGATTGATGGAGGCGGGTGGGGGGGGGGAGGGGGTTTGTGTGATGGCCTGAGTCACATTCACAGTCCTCAGGCGGAGCAGTTTCCATACCATGCAGTGGTGTACCCTGAGAGGATGCTTTCAATGCTTCACCTGCAGAACTTGTTAAAGGACACTGAGGCCAAATTTCCTCAGGCTTCTGATGAAGAAGAGGCGCTGGTTCACTTTTGGGCCATTGATATGGGTGGACCATGACAAATCACTTAAAAGGTGGAAATATACTGGTCTAAATATACTGTCTTTATTTAGATACTTTGGAAGAATGACCTGACTTTATGACCCAAGTAAGTTACTTCGTGCTGCTTAAAATTAAGTTATGCAAATATGGTCTTTGAGCAGGTACCTTTAAGCATGTGTCTGACATGATTAATGCAAATTACTATTAATAAAGTGAAAAAAAACATAAGAAGAGTTTTATTCTTCCTATTTGAAATTCTGTGGTGCCATTTGGAGAGGTCATGTTCTGCTTCTGAAGGTTAAAATACATTGAACACTCTAAATGAGAATGGTTGATGCCATTAATGGTAAAAATAAACAAGTTCTCAGTTTATCATTACCTTTTATGTTACAGCTTCAGCTTGAGTTTGTTGTGAAGATTCTGGGTATGATAAATTTTCTTTATGCATACATATCTCTGGACATTTTAAATTACAACAGCAGTGATGGTATGAGGCAGAGGGAGAATGGTGAAGGGGAAGATTAGAAGCAAAAAATGTATCTAGAAGTGTTATAGATGGCAACACAATCCATTATCATCAGCTGTTTTCCTAAGAAAATTGAATTAATAGTTATAATCTCATGGTATTGAACTCTCATTTGAGGCCGGAATGATGTAAAATGTTTACTTGATCGGTGAGGTAATTCTCCTCAAGGTTATGTTGAACTTTACTGTAACAGTAGAGTGGCCGATGATTGGTACATCCATTAAAATAATGGGACATCCTTCTCAAATAGTAGAGCAAAAATTAGACTCCCATAATTGAGGAGGAAAGGAGAAGCTATGCTGAAAATAAAAGATAGCAATTCAGACCTCCATTAAAAACTTCAAAGATGGATTGTCATTTGGGAGAATGAGGCATCAGGAGACGAACATACTCTCTGAGGGAGAGTCCCAAATGGAAATATATTTTAGAAAAGAGATGAAGAAGATTTTTTTTGTGCCCAGAGGGTGGTGAACCTACAGAATTTGTTGCCATGGGCGACTGTGAAGACCAAGTCATTGGCTATGTTTAGGTTAGAGGTAAATATGTTCTTGATTTGGAAGAGTATCAAGGATTACAGGGAGAAGGCAGGAGAATGGAGTTTAAAAGGATATAAATCAGCCATGATGGAATGGCAGGGCAGACTTGATTAGCTGAATAGCTTTATTCTGCTCCAATGTCATGGTCTTCTGGTAAGTACCTGACTGAGGCTTGCATGCCTCACATCTTAGCTAGTTGAAAATTGACAATATCCTTTGGAGTGTGTAGAAGAATGAGGGGTGATTTGATAGAGGTATTTAAAATTGAGGTGGATAGACAGAGTAAATGTAGATAGGCTTTTTCCTCTGAGGGCAGGTGAGATACCAGAGGACAAGAGTTAAGAGTAAAATGGGAAATATTTGGAGGGATCATCTTCACACAGAAAGCTATGGGAGTGTGTAAGAGCTGCAATCTGAAGTGGTGAATTTAGGCTCGATTTTAACATTTAAGGGAAATTTGAACAGATACATGGATGACAGATGTATGGAGGGCGATGTCAGTGGGACTAGGCAAGAAAAAGTGGTTCGTCACATTTAAGAGAGGTCAAAATGGCCTTTTTTCTGCGGTAATTGTTCTGCGGTTGTATTTTTCCACCCAATATGCTTTTCCTGCTGTTATTTGCTTTCACCAATCCATTTTTAAAGAGCCCACAGCAGGCTTTTCAAACACCAGGTTCAATTCTTGAGTGTTCAGAAGATGTATTAAAGCTGTCTGTAATGTGTGGTTCTCTGCAGCCCTGGAAAAGAATTATCTGCTCTCCTGTCCATAATTTACCACACTGGGACAATTAGTTGGATTCTTATCCTTCCCTGACTGGAAAATTGTTCAAAATGAAATAATGGAAAAAAGGTATGAAAAACAGCTTGAATTTTACTTTTCAGCTCAGGTGAACACACTCTGAAAAATCAACATTCCATCACTCTTAAGGAACGTGGACTCCAATTTCAAAAGAACACCAAGCCTCTAATTTATTGTGTGTTTAGCCAAACATGAATTAAAACTATCAATTTTTAATCTTTCTCTGTAACTCAGCTCCTGAAGTCCAGGTAGCATCCGAGTAAATATTCTTTGCATTCTTTCTATCTTATTAATATCCTTCCTGTAGATAGGTGACTAAAACTGCATATAATACTCCAAAATTGGCCTCACCAATTGTGGTTTTCTGTTAAACAGAATCAGACACACACAGGTAAAGATTGTACAGCAGGCTTTAATCCACAACTTCCACAGAGCCAGGCTGGCTGTGGCTGCAGCAACTCTGTGTGAGGCCTCAGGAGGCTGGCGCAGGCTTATATTCCGGAGGGTGATTGACACCCAACTGGGTGGGGCTTGATCCATTCAGGCCGATTGATTGAAAGCCGGCCAGGTGATGTCTGTCCCCTTACACTCCTGCAGGTACAGAGGTTGCCCCCTGAAGTAGGCCAGTGGTGTACCACCACACCAATGTATAATACAAATTTAACAAAACATCCCAACTCCTGTATTCAATATTTGTATTTATGAAGTTGTCTTTATAACCCTATCCACATGTGACACCACTTTCAGGGAATTATGTATCTGTATTCCCAGATCCCTCTGTTCTACTTCACTCCTCAATGCCCTACCACTTACCGTCCTTTCTTGGCTTGTCCTTCCAAAATGCAACATTACACACTTGTCTGCATTAAATTCCATCTGCCATTTTTTTTAACTCACTTTAACAGCTGGTCCAGATCCTTCTGCAATCTTTGAAAACCTTCTTCCCTGTCCACAGCACCTCCAATCTTAGTGTCATCTACAAAATTACAAATCCAATGTACCACATTATCATCCAGATCATTGATATAGATGATGAACAACATTGGTCCCAGTACCAATCCCTGATGCACGCCACTATTCACAGGCCTCCAGACTGAGAAGCAATCATCCACCACTACTCTCTGGCTTCTCCCATCCAGCCATTGTCAAATCCAGTTCACTACTTCACCATGAATACCATGAATACCTGGCATTTGAACCTTCCTGACTAACTTCCCATGTGGGACCTTGTCAAAGGTCCACATAGCCAACAGCCACAGCTCTTCCTTCATCAACTTTCTTGGTAACCACCTCAAAAAACTCTATAAGATTGATTAAACATGACCTGCCATGTACAAAGCCATGATGACTATACCTAATCAGTCCCTGGCTACCCAAATAATTGGATATCCAATCTATTAAAACACCTTCCAATAATTTACCTAATACTAATGTCAGGCTCACCAGCCTATAATTTCCTTCTTTGGATCCTTTTTTAAACAATGGAACAACATGAGCTGCTTTCCAATCCTCTGGCAACACAACCATGGCTAAGGACATTTTAAATATTTCAGTCTGAGCCCCTGCAATTTCTACACTAGCTCTCTCTTGGTCTGAGGGAATACCCTGTCAGGTGATGGGGATTTTCCTACCCTTATTTGCCTTATGACAGCAAGCACTTCCTCTTTTTAATCTGTATGTGTTCCATGATCTCACCACTTGTTTTCCTTACTTCCCATGACTCTGTGCTTGTTTCCTTAATGAATACTGAGGAAAAAAAAACATTCTTCCCATCTCTTGGCTCCATACAAAGCCGACCACTCTGATGATTGCGGGACCAATTTTGTCCCTTACTATCCTTTTGATCTTAATATACCTGTAGAAACCCTTAGGACTTTCCTTCACATTGTCTGCCAAAGCAACCCCATGTCTTCTTTTAGCCTCCTGATTTCTTTCTTGTTTTTCTTGCATTTTTTTACTCCTCAAGTACCTCATTTGCTCTCTGTTATACACCTTTCTCTTCTTCTGAACCAGATCTCCAATATCCCTTGAAAACCAAGGTTCCCTATGCCTTCTAACCTTGCCAAGAACGTACTAACTTTGTACTCTCAAAATTTCACCTTTGAAGGTCCTCCACTTACCTCACACATCTCTGAGGGAAAATAACTTATCCTAATCCATCCATTTTAGATCCTTTCTCATTTCTTCAAATTTAGCCTTTCTCCAATTTAAAATCTCAACCAAAGGTCTAGACCTACCCTTTTCCATAATTAATTTGAAACTAATGGCATTATGGTAACTGGATCCAAAATGTTCTTCTACACATACATTTGTCACCTGTCCAGTCTTGTTCCCTAATAGGAGATCTAGTATGGCACCCTCTCTAGTTGGTACCTTTGTATATTGGTTTAGATAACTTTCCTGAATGCATTTGACAAACTCCAAGCCATCCAGCTTTTTTACAGCATGGGATCCCCAGTCAGTATGTGGTAAGTTAAAATCACCTACTATCACAATTTTATGTTTTCTTCAGCTGTCTGCTATCTCTCTACAGATTTTCTCCTCCAATTCTTGCTGACTATTAGGTGGTCTATAATACAACCCATGAGTGTGGTCATACTTTTCCTGTTCCTTGGCTCCACCCATATAGCCTCAGTAGACAAGCCCTCTGGTCTCTCCTGTCTCATCCCTCTCATTATATCATGACTAAGGCAATGGAAGAACGGAACGGTGAGCTGCCAGAAATGCCCCTCCCACAACCAAGTTTCACTAATGGCCACAATGTCATAATTCACGTGCCAATCCAATCTGTAAGCTTCTCCGCCTTTCCTACAATACTCCTTGCAATGAAATAGATCCACCTGAAAACATTTCCATCACTTCTAACAGTGCATGCAATTTTACCCTCTTCCACCCCTATTTGCTCTGGCACTCTGGTTCCCACCCCCCTGCAAATCAAGAGCAGCACTGGCAAACCTGCCCACAAGGTTATTTACCTGCTTTAGTCCAGATATAAACTATCCCATCAGAACAGGTCCCACCTTCCCTGGAAGAGAGGCCAATGATCTAGAAACCTGAAGCCCTCCCTCCTGCACTATGTCTCTAGCCACGTGTTAAGCTGCATTATCCTCCTACTTCTAATCTCACAGACTCCCTGAACTCTCCTTGCAGGACCTCCTCATCCTTCCTACCATCATCATTGGTCCCTACATGGACCACCACATCAGGCTGTTCACCCTCCCTCATGAGAATGCCATAAATTAGATCTGAGCTATCTCAGACTCTGGCACCATGGAGGCAAAATACTTGATCTCCTCCATAGAACCTCTTATCTGTCCTCCTAACTATGGAATCCCCTATTACTACACCTGGATTCTTCTCCACCCTTCCCTCATTGCCACAGGACCAGACTCCATGCCAGAGACTTGATCGCCAGCCCTGCACTGCCTGACTGCTCCCTTTCCTTCTCTTAACTGTCACCCATCTACCCTCATCCTGCCCCCTAAGTATGATAATGTCCCTGTAACTCCTATCAATCATGCTCTCTGTCTCCCAAATGATCCAGAGTTCATCCAACTCCAGTTCTAATTTCTTAACTCAGCTTTCAGGAGCTGCAGCTGGATGCATCTCACAGATAAAGTCATTATGATGTGAAAGTAACACAAGCATCCCATTGTTATCATATGCCATGGAGTAATTAGTATAACCCACCAGGCAGGTTCCTTCAAGCACAAAGAATACTTATTTCAATGAAGCATCCAAAATGGATGTCCAGTGGTTAACTCTGTTTCTATTTTCCTTACACCACTGCCCCATGAATTTAATGGGCAAGTGTACACATAACATTTTAATATAACCCTGCCTTCAGATATGCTTCTGACCTTCCAGCTTTAAATATAAAGTTCAAAAGTTTATCCAATAAGATTGATGTTTGCTTTTTGCAACTGTCCATATCTCCCTTCTCTATCGACTCTGCTTACTGCTCAGCATTTGGTCATTGTGGAAATCAGGATTCCACTGTGGGCAAGATTAGAAATAAAAGTTGGTTGTTGTTAACATCACTCTAACATTCATAAGTTTATCAAACTTGTGTATTGAAGCTGAAAGATGAGGGAGCCAAGGTAGATCTGCTAATGTTTGGTACAGGTGTAATAAATTGATGCATAGCTTATACGTAAATATTTGTCTTCTCCTTACCACCTTTCAAAGTAGTAATTCTCCTTTCCCAGGAAGTAACTTTGCCATCTTCTTTTCTCCATTTAATAGCGTCATTTTACTGTCAATGTCCAAACTACAATTTCAAGCTTCTCATTCCCCAAGATTATAGGTTTCACACACTCAAAACATTTCCAAAGTATAGATTGAGATGATTGCTTTGATTCCTTTCTATAATCCCGAGGAGATTTTAAAAAAAAGACTCAATCTCTAGTGGAGTTTATCAGGCCTGGGATTAACAGATCAATGCAAATGCAAGGATTACTCCATTGGCAATCAGTATTATTTCAAAATGCTTGCTGGGAGCCTTCAATACCAAATGCTCAGAGCCCATCGGATGAGGAATGCAACAGAATGCAGTGGAAACTGCTGAGAGAATGGAATGTTCGCACAGCACTGTCTTCCTCCAGAAACAAACAACAAAATTCTTCATTAACTGGTTCATAGTTCACTAGGTTTAGCAAATAACAGAGACAGTAATTGAGCAAACAAGAGCATTCAAACTTTTGGAAATTGTTGACTTGGATTATTGAGTCTCCTCCAGAGGAAGCATTGTTTAAAGATCATCATAGATGAGTAGACAATGGGACTCTGAGTGAGCAAAGCTATCATATTTCATAACTTGATCAGGTAATAATCTCTATCAAGTACCCAATGTCAATATAATATTATCGATTTATAAAATTGGAGGGGCATACATAGGGTACACAGTCACATCTTTTTTCCAAGGGTGGGGGTGTCTAAAGCTGGGTTTCAGGTGAGAGGGGAAAGATTTAAAGGAGACCTGATGAGCAAATTTTTCATACAGAGGGTGGTAGTTGTATGGTACGAACTGCCAGAGGAAGTGGTAGATGCCAGTGCAATTGGAATGTGTAAAAGACATTTGGATAGGTACATGAGAGAAAAGGTTCAGAAGGATATGGGCTAAATGTAGGCATATGTTCTAGCTTAGGACAGCCCCTTGGATGAGTTGGAACAAAAGCTCTGTTTCCATGTAATATAGCTCCTTGACTCTGATTAATGCATTAAAAATCATGTTGTACTTAGAAAATAAAATTTATCGGTAATATGTGAATATTGGAACAGTGAAAGCCATTAAGACCATTAAATTGATTAGCATCTCAGACAAAATGCAGAGAGAGAAAGTTGATACATGTATTAAGGAACTATGAAAAAATATTCTTTCCAGTAATTTCAAACTACTGTAAGCCATTAAATGATTTAAAAGCAATTCTATGTAAACAATGTAAGGTAAAACACAAAAGTCTGCAGACACCAGGTTGAAGTAAGAACACAAAGCTGGAGAAACTCAGCAGGTCAAGCAGTGTCCTTTAGAGAGCAAAGATAAAGATAGATAACCAATGTTTCGGGCTTGGGGCCTTCATCATGGATAAAATGTGGGCAGGTGCCTATCATGTGCATGTATACACACACACACACACATTGTCATTTATTTTATTGAATTTTAATAATTTTAATTGGATAACAGAAAGAAAAATATTAATTAATATGATGCTAAATTCATCTTTATAAGAAACATAAGCAAAGGGACCACTGGATTAGGCCACCTGGCCCGACTAACCTACTCTGTCATTCAATAAGATCATGGCTGATTTATCCACCTACCCACCTTTTCCCCATGACACATATGCAAGCTTGTATCTAACTGTGTCCTAAATATATTTAATGATATATTCTCTACTGCTTCTTTGACATAGAATTCAACCGATTCACTACTCCCTGTGAAAAGCAGTTTCTCATTTCTCTCCCCCTTTAATCTACTCCTCTAAATCTTGAGGTTATGTTCCCTGGTTTTAATTCACCTACTAGTACAAGCATCTTTTCTGCTTCTATCTTACCTATCCCTTTCAAAATTTTAGATATTTCTAGAAGATCCCCTCTCACTTTTTGAATTTTAGCGAGTTTAGTCCCAGACAACTCAATATCTCCTCATTGTCTCACCCTTTCATCTTAGAATTAATCTGGTGAACCTCCTCTGCACCACCCCCAAATCCAGTACCGTGAATATTTTCTAAAGTAAGGAGATCCGAACTGCATGCAGTACTCCAGGTGCAGCATCGGTAAACAGAACCCCCACCCCCCTGCTTTTAAATGCAATCTCTTTGGCAAAGAAGACCAGCATTCCATTTCTAGGGCACATCTTTATAGGGTATTGTGGTAGTAAAGGAAACTTTGGTTGATCTGCTTATTTTAGAAGGAACTTGCATTTGTGTTTTCTTTCTGCATTTTGAACTAGTAGGATACTCAAGGATAGAATGCCATATTTGTATAAAGGGAGTTTAGCTCATTCACTTATTGGTAGAATAGACTGATAGCAAAGCATACAAAATGGAGTGAGGGAGACTGGATCAGTTTGGAGACAGAAATCAAAATGCAAAGGAGAATTTGTTTTTCCACTTTCAGACTAGTGGCATGACATTTTTAATATGTCCTCTTTCCAAACTAAAGTAGTGATTTTATTCAAACGTCTTTAAATATTTGTAGAGTGGGTTGTGGAGAGTCATGTGACCTCTCCAGTAAGCCTGAGATCTGAAGTCACCTCATCTGCCAATCAAGGCTTAGATCTGCCCACCTGTGAGGCTGATGTTTGATTGACTCTTGCAACTGACATGTGATTGGTGCTCTGGGTGTCAATCAATTATTTGATCTGCCCACCAGTGAAGCTCTCTCAACTGGCCCAATCAGTTCACGTGATTGGGCCCTGCATTGAAAAGCCCGTTTGGTCATCATTTTTCTGCTGCTTTGAGACCAGCATTGAGTCTAGGCTGCTCTTCATGGGTGGTATCAGAGGACTGACTACAATTGGGCAGTCTTGGATCCCATGCTGTGGTCAATGCTGGAAACCAGGTTCATTGGACATACTTATTAGTTGTAATGCTGTGCAGTGGATGGATGAGTATTATGTATTTAATTTTAACTCTTGCATTCTCAATTGGGAGTTCAAAATGTTTAGTAGCAATTTACTTGCACCTAATGTGTAGTTATTTGTGTATTACTCTGGGTTAATCTGTGTGGAGTGTGTGCTCTATTGTGAATTTCCCTGTGTGTAAATAAACTTTTTGTTGAAACGTGTATCCAGCCTTGATTCTCTTTGCTCCCATTGAACATATTCTTGTACAAAATAATACTACAAATATGACTAATGCTGTACTGATTATCAGATAAAAATACTGCTTTATATGGTGGTCAATAGACCTTTTTTCACTGGCATCCCACTTAATTGGCTGGGCAGTGTCCTGGTTAAATAAGCCATTTTTACTGTTTCCACTGTGCCACTTTTAACCAGGACACTACCTGTTTTCCCATTAAACACAAGTCATCCCTGGGAATTGGATCATCTACCTTCAATTGGAAATGTCCCATGTGACATAATACACAATAGACATCATCATTCTTCAGGTCAACGGTGGACATCAGATAGGTCACTTTGGACATCCTGAAATTGTGTGAATCTATCTCCAGTCAGATCTTATCAGTCTCCTTATCTGCAAGTTGATGCAAACATCAGGGAGCCTAATTGAGCCCATGTACCTGTTCTTAGGTGGAAGAATTTTATTGATATATTGTGGATAACCTGGGAGGGATTTGAGGAGAAGAGTCGAACAATGGTGAAAAACCATAGGAGAAAATGTCTGGCTATAATGTGGTATTTTGAAAAGGTTCATATTAGCAGAAGAATGTGGAAGAGGGAGAGACATCAAGGACCTGTGTTCTGGAATGAAGTCATGCATGAGCAGTGGTGTGACAATCTTAGAATGTGTTGTGGAACCTTTGATTTCATTGCGAGGACCTTCGAGCCACAGCTGAGTTGTAAGATCACCAACTATTGGAAACCACTGGAGCCTTGTATCAGACTTGCAATAGCTTTGTGGTGGTATGCCACCCCTTGTGAGTATCATTCCATCAGTGTTCTGTTTGGTGTGGGTATAGCCACTGTATTCAAAGTGTTGAGGGAAGTGACAATCGCAGAGAAAAAGCTCCTGGTGAAGCATCTCATTAAGTTGCAGAGTGGCATCAATGTGTGTAGGTGGCATCAATGGCACACATATTCCCATCATTGCCCCACATGACAATCCATTTTCCTACTACAATCTGCAAGCTGTTGTTGACCACAGCTGCCAGTAAAAATCATGATCCATTAATATTAGTTGTTGTCGCTGAAGAAATCTGGCCTTGTGTCACTCCATGCATTGTCGTTTTGTGTTTCCAGCTTTACAGGTGGATATATGGGTTGACCTGGTTGCACTCATGATACTCAAGTTCTTATTAACTTTCCCATTTACAGAATGGCTGAGGATGCAGGAGGTTATCTATTCCCCTGTGATGTAAGTGAATATCAAAATGTAAAATGAAGCTTGTAACATGCAAATTTAATCATCTAGAGCACACATGTCAAACTCAGGCCCGTGGGCCAAATTTGGCCCGTGATATAATTATATTTTGCCCGCAGGATCATATCAACTATGTATTAGAGCTGGCCCGCTGGCTGCTGCGCCAGTATAGCGCATGCACAGCTAATACTACAAATCCCAGAATGCTTTGCAAATGCATTGGCGCCGGCCTGCTAATCGCCCCCACCTCCTCTCTTTACTTGCATTAGCATCTGCCACCTGTCACCTAACTCACATGTAATAAACCCCTTACGAAAAATGGCCAAACGAAAGACAGAAAACAGGACCTTTCAAGACAGGTGGGAGGCAGACTATATGTTCATCATTTTAAAAGACAAACCTGTTTGTCATTGAAGCAAGTTGCTATTTTTTTGACTTGTTGGCTTGTGAAAAAAAAACATTTAAAAGGAGCTTAAAGGCTATAGAGAAACATTATTTATTGAATATTTTATTTCTCATTTGTTAATGCTTCTTCTGGAATGAATTTAACCAAAACTATTATTCAACATTTATTTTAATAAGAGAAAGTTTAACATTACATATGTTGAAAGAAGAGAAAACATGCAGATGTTGTTGAAAATTTTCAATAAATATTTAGTTTGGCCCACGACTTAGTCCAAGTTTTTAATTTTGGCCCTCTGTGAATTTGAGTTTGACACCCCTGATTTCTAGAGTGTCAGGTAAAGGCCTCCAGTTTTTTTTTATGTGCCTTGTACGATATGTGCCCCATGACTTCTCATTGCTCAGCAGTTCACAAGTTTCCAAAAAATGTTGGAGTGAAAGTCCCTGCCCATTTTGTTGGGGACCCAGCCTACCCACTCAGAAAATGTCTGATGAAAGGGTTCACGCAACATCATGTTATCGATTAGCGTAAGCGCAAATTAAACTATGAACTGAACACCATGTGAATGGTTGTGGAAAATGTGTTTGGACATCCCAAAGGCTGCTGGAGGTGCCTGTCTAAAAGAATGGACATTAATACTGCCTTCACGTCTGAAGTTGTTGTTGCCTGCTGGTCTTGCATAGCGTTTGTGAGATTAATGAAGAACAATTCCTGGAAGAGAACTCTACAAGGGTCCAACAGGCTATTATGACTGTCTTATGCAGACATGAGGAACACAATGGAGACATGTCACCCAAATGTCAATAAGATTAATTGCCCAACTTAGAACATAGTTCTTAAAGTGTAAGAATATAGTTGCCAATGATCACAGGAAAATCATTTATAACATTTGTAAACATCGACATAAAATCTAATTAAAAGCAGTGCATTTCTGAAATCAACATTTAACATTTAACGTCTGTGGTAGGTAAATTAATGGAGAAAATTCTTAGAGATAGTACTTATAAACATCTGGATAGACAGGGTCTGATCAGGAGCACTCAACATGGATTTGTGGGAGGAAGGTCATGTTTGACCAATCTGATTGAATTTTTTGAAGAGGTGACTAGGAATGTGGATGAGGGTAGAGCAGTGGATGTTGTCTATATGGACTTCAGTAAGGCCTTCGATAAGGTACCACATGGAAGGTTAGTTAAGAAGGTGCAGTCTTTAGGTATAAATTTTGAGATAGTCAAATGGATTGAACATTGGCTGAAAGGGAGAGGCCAGAGAGTGGTAGTGGATAATTGTCTGTCAGGTTGGAGGCCGGTGACCAGTGGTGTGCCTCAAAGATCTGTATTGGGCCCATTGTTGTTCATTATATACATTAATGATCTAGATGATGGGGTGGTAAATTGGATTAGTAAATATGCAGACGATACTAAGATAGGTGGAATAGTGGATAATGAAGAAGGTTTTCAAGGATTGCAGAGGGATTTGGGCTGCTTAGAAAAGTGGGCTGAAAAATGGCAGATGGAATTTAATGCTGATAAGTGTGAGGTGCTTCATTTTGGTAAGAAGAATCAGAATAGGACATACGTGGTAAATGGGAGAGCATTGATGAATACAGAAGAGCAGAAAGATTTAGGAGTAATGGTACATGGTTCCCTGAAGGTAGAAACTCACATGAATAGGGTGGTGAAGAAGGCTTTTAGTATGCTGGCCTTTATCAATCATTGCATGGAATATAGGAGTTGGGAGGTGATGTTGAGACTGTATAAGACGTTGGTGCGGCCTAATTTGGAGTTCTGTGTGCAGTTCTGGTCGCCTAATTATAGGAAGGATATAAACAGAGTGGAGAGAGTGCAGAGAAGGTTTACCAGAATGTTACCTGGGTTTAAGCATCTAGAGTATACGGAGAGATTGGACAGATTAGGTCTTTATTCTTTGGAGCGTAGAAGGTTGAGAGGGGATTTGATAGAAGTATTTAAGATTATGAAAGGGATAGACAGAGTGGATGTGGATAGACTATTTCCGTTAAGAGGAGGAAAGATTAAAACAAGAGGACATGAGTTAAGAATTAAAGGGCAGAGGTTTAGAGGTAACATGAGGGGGAACTTCTTTACTCAGAGAGTGGTAGACGTGTGGAATGAGCTTCCGGGAGAAATAGTGGCGGCGGAGTCAATTGTATTATTTAAGAAAAGGTTGGACAGGTATATGGATGAGAAGAAGATGGAGGGTTATGGGCATTGTGCAGGGAGGTGGGACTAGAGAGGGGTGTTTGGTTCGGTGCGGACTAGAAGGGCCTAATGGCCTGTTTCCGTGCTGTAAATTGTTATGTTATATGTTATGTTATAATAGGTCAACAAAGCTTTTGCATCTTGCAATCCCCTGAGGTCTGCATGAACATTTAATCTCATAAACATTAACACAAAATAGTGCAACTTTAAATTCTAAAAATTTATAGTGCACATTTATAACTCAACAATAAATAAATGTGCTCAAATAATTACAACTATGAACAACTGTAAACATTTCTGACTTTGGAAATAAACATCTGGCAGATCATGTGCAATTGCTCACTTGGTATTCTCATCACTCTTCCTCTTCCTCCAGAAACCCAATGTCAGAGGAGTGGAAAGACGAAAAGAGGAAGTAATCTGCTGAACTTTTGTCACCTCCCTGTGATGGGGGTGCCCTTCTTGAGGGGGTCATGGATGTAGGTAGAGTTCACAGGTGCAGGAAGATGGCAGAGGGAGGAGGAGGGAATTTGGAAGGGGGTGTGATAGTACAGATTTTATCCCCAATGTGTATATGTACAGATTGTAGTGTAGGATGACTGCGATTGGCTGAGAGTGTAGCCACACCTACTGGCAGGTCTTAAAGGATTGCTCCTAGCCAGACCAGGTCATTTTGGACTGGTCGACCTACTTGTGATATGCTCCAGTCTTTTAGTTAATAAATGCCTTGGTTTGGATCAACAAGTCCTTGGTTCTTTCGACACACTCTACAGGGGGCAGGATGGAGGAGAATTGTATGAGGATGGCTGCTGGTGGTGAAATGGTGGAGGGCTTCTAAATGGGGAATGTAGGTGCAGGGAGGAGGCAGTTGTTTGGAGAGAGGATGCAGGAGGCTGGCTAATGCAGAACAGAGAATGGATGGTGGATAGCCAAGGCTGGACGTGGGCAATCATATCAATCGATGCTGCCAGGTTCCACATCACACCTGTCTGGGCCTGAATCTCCTGCCAGATTTCAGTGATCAGGCGTGTTAATCCTTCATTATTTACCTAGTGTTCCTGCCTGTTGGCGTTATGTTCCAAACTCTTCCACCTGCAACGGCTCCTCCACCATCTCAGACTGCCTCTCCCTACACTCCTGTTCCTGTTCCACCAGGTCTAGTTCACTTAGGAACCCTCGGAGTTCAGTTGTTACCTCTTGCCTTTTCATGGGCTTCCTGTGCTGCTTCTTCTCTTCGGTTCCTGGATAACAAGCACAACACATATAAGGTTTACATGCCGAATCATGTCCATGAACTTGTTAACAAATAAGCAATGATAAACAGATGAAATAATATTCTTACCAGCCTCTGGTGCAGCAGCAGAATGAGGTCTCTCTTTTCTGGGCAGTTGTGGTCTGCTGGGTGGCTGAGGTACTGGCAGTGGATGAGGGAGAGGGTCTGATATTAGGTGGAGGGGGTGGAAGAGAAGGCATTTGGGGCAGATGAGGGACCAGGGATGGTTGGGGGACATGGAGAAGACGAGGTACAAATGGACATCTCGTCCCTCATCCTCTTCCTCTGGACGCAAACTGTGTTCAGGAGATTGTTCAGCAGCATCCCCCTCACTAGGCTACAAGTTAACTATCAGGGAGAGGGGCTCAGCTTGCTTGCTGGTACATCCAGCTCAGCTTGCTTGCTGGTATATCCATATGCCTGCTTGAAATAAGGCCAGACCAAACGGTCCTTCCCACTCCTCCCGTTGTGGTCAATAACTTGATTAAACTTCCACCAAAATGTCTTCAGCTTATTTATGACCTGGGACTTGTCCCTATTACACCCCAGTTCCCTGAGTTTGGATGCTATCTGGTCACGAAACTGGCCATCTTTAATAGTGTCCGTCAAATCGTCCCCTACAGACTCCTCCAACCTCAGTGAGGTTCCCCACCCCCCCAGCCCAAGTTTGCAGACAATTTATTTTGTTCTTTCTGAATCGATATTTTAATATTGCTACTTGATTTTACTAATGCATACTTGTTTTTAATAATTTGCATTGCACTTCTAATTAAGGAGAGGAAGAGTCCCAGTCAACCTTACGTCAGGACTCCAGCAGACTGCCTCATCATGTGATAGAACGTGTGTAATATAAGAAAAACCCCAGGCCTCTCCTCAAAGCCTTTGTGGTCCTGGGAATGGGGAGCTCTAACAGGGGGATCAGGACTAGTTCTGAACACGCACTTGCTAAAGTTATAAGTGAGGTTCAGCGCTTTTGCCACGTGGAGAAAGCTCTGGAGGTTGGCATCATGGTCTTCCAAGGTATGGCCACAGTTAGTGACTTTACCCTTCAACCCATACTCATCCACCATTCTGTCCATTTGTCTTTCAAAGATAGAAGCCCCGTTAGTATACCGAAAGGACCCCTCCAGAATTGATAGAGATGGCTGTTAGCCTCAAATGCCATATAAGCATGGTGCTTGGAACAGATTAGCAGCTGGTGATAAGCATCTTTCAGTTCAATGGTCGAATAGTCCCGACACTGTGCAACGTCATTCACCATGTCCGAAATTCGAGGGAGGGGTTATGAATCCTGGCTATTGTCAATTACTAGTCTGGACTTGCTTTCCCCTTCCACCACCACCACTTGCGCTCTCCATGGGCTGGTGCTGATATCTTCATCGAGCAGACATTGTATCCCAGACTGTATGAAATCTTGGTCTGCTATGCTGTACCTCCTGCTCTTGGTTGCAATAGGTTTGTAGTCAGAGGACAGATTCGGGAAAAGAGGTGGGGGTGGGGGGTCGATATTCAGTGTGGAGAGGCTGAATGTGGGTTCTGATTTTAGAGGTCTCCGTTCCAAACTGTTATGGGGAGGGGGGGGAAGGGACCAGAATACTCCAAGGTCACGCTTTTAAGGTGACACTGGAAGTCCAGACCCATCAGCACCAGAGCACACAATTCATCATGCACCTTCCCCATCAAATGACAGATGTACTGTACAATGTTGTTGAATACATGTAGAATGTGAATGAGACACAAGGAATATGCAATAATTAGAAGGATACATTTTTCGGTTGTACTCTTTGCACAGTCCATGAGTCTATGAAGCTTTCAGTAGAGCCCATGTCAATTAGGCATTTAATGAAATGTCCATTTAGCTTCACAGTCAGTATGCAGTTGCAGGGCTGGTGAGGTCTGTCCTGATCTAGAACCATCAAGGCTAGGACTCCAGAGACTCCATGCTCCTCACCTGAGTGGCCCCACCATCCTGGATTGCCCCTTGTGGGTAAGATCGCGTCGACCTCATGGTGTGGCAAGATGGCCGCCTTCCTTCCTCCTCTGACGATGATGGCGCCGAGTTTGAATTTGAGTCATGGCAAGATGGCCACTGAGACTTTTCACACTGTTTCCTCATTGCCACCCTGCATCGGTGTATAGAGCAACAAGTGGATTTGGGTTAATTCAGGGCAGACAGCTTGGGGCTGGAGTCAGATTGGGAGCAGTGCAGGCTATGGACCTCCCTGGGTTTCCCCTCATGTGGGAAACCCTCACCCAATGTCCTTTCTTGCCACAGCTGGAACACACTGAGTCTTTAAACAGGCAACACAATTGGGGGTGCTGGCTCTTTCTACAGAAAAGCATTCCCTAGCACAGGAAGTGACAGCCGTTAGGGCTGGGGTAGTGGGAGCAGCCAGTCCTTGGAAGGGGTCATCTAGGTGAGTGAGCTCGCTAGCTTCGAGGTCGTTGTTCTCGAGCTTGGCCTATTCCAGAGACTTGGCCAGTTCAACGTGGCTAGCCAGGTCCTTCTTACCCGACTCAAGCAGTTGCTGCCTCATGTACCTCGAGTGGCCCTCTGCAACTAGAGGGTTCCAATTCTCTTCATGAACATGGCCCGTAGTCGTTTCATACCTGCACTTCTTGGCAAGTGTCCACAGATCCAGCAGGTAGTCATCGATGGTCTCTCCTGGCCGTTGGCCACATGGAGTGAGCCAGTGCCTCGCTAGGACCTTGTTTTGTGACTTCATTAACTGAGCCTTTGAAGCCTCGATGGCTGCATCATATGTAGTGCAGTCCCTGATGACTGCATACCCTTTCATTCCTATCCTTGAAACAAGAGCGTACCTCCTGATTTCATCGGTGTGGAAGACATCTCTGGTTGGATTCAGGTAGGCCTGGAAGCAGTCTAGTATGTGAACTCCTCAGCCACATCAGTAGGGAGGGGGGGGGGGGAGCCGTAGCCTACCTGGCTTGAGTAGCACTTCCATCGTTTAGGGAATGCCAATAAAATTGTAGCGTGAATAAAAGCTATCACGACTGGAGGGAGAACATACACTATTATTAGTTTAAAACTGAGGGTGGGGCCTTACAAAAGTCTTCAGAGGGGCTCAGTGTTTAGGCAGGAAACCAGGGTTATATATGGGTAGATGAGGACGGAGCCAACCATCAGTATAACACACCACCAGTGAATCTCAATTCACTACATAGCGCTCAGTGGTGAATCTATACCATGTTTATGGTGTTGCAAGAGATTCATTTTAAAGAATTATTGATCCATTCATTGTGTGGAGCATGAACTGGCAGGATTACCTATTAGCCTGGCTTTGTTCTGAATAGTTTCAGCAATGTACTCAGACTCAGGGGCATTATTTCCATCATTTATTTGCTTTATTGCTGCAGGTATAGGAGAGCTAGGCTTGCTTCTCAGCTTTTGATCACCTTTTCAGTCTGTAGTTGCTATTTTTCAACTACAGACAATTGTGGCAATGAAAGTCAAATAAGCCATTATGAGGCTGAAAAACAAGAATAAAACAGTAAGAGACATCACTCAAACCTTAGAATTACCAAAAATCACAATTTTGAACATCATCAGGAAAGAGCGTACTGGTGAGTTCAATAATCACAAAAGGACTGCTGTTCCAAGGAAGACCTCCATTTCTGATGATTGAAGAATTCTCATCATCATGAAGAAAAATCCCCAAACCAGCACCTGACTGATCAGAAACTCTCTTCAGGAGGCAGATGTGGATATGTCAATCATGACTCTCCACAGAACAGTAATACAGAGGCTACACTGCAAGAGGCAAACCACTAGTTAGCCAAAGAAAGGATGGCCAGATTAGTTTGCCAAGAAATATTTAAAAGAGCCTGCAGAATTTTGGACAGATGAGGCCAACATTAACTTGTTTCAGTGATGGAAAGAGCAAAGAATGGAGCTGTAAATAACTGCTGAAGATCCAAAGTATACCACCTTTGCATGGTTTGAATCAGGCAGTGTAGTCTCTATATTTCTGTTCATGGTCTTCTGCAGACAGTAGTCATGGACATGTCTACACCTGCTCCTGAAGAGTTTATGATCTGTCAGATACAAATGGGGGCATTTTTCTTCATTATGATGGGAATTCTTGTGTCATCAGCAGTGGGAATCTTCCTTGGAATACCCGTCCCTTTGCGATTACCGAGCTCACTGGTATGCTCTTTCTTCTTAATGATGTTCCAAACCGTTGATTTCGGTAATCCTAAGGTTTGGGCAATATCTCTTACTGTTTTATTCATGATTTTAGCCTTACAACAGCTTCTTTAAATTTCATTGGCACAACTCTGGTCCACATGAGGAAAAAATGGTAATTACAGACTCCAAAGGTGATCAAAAGATTAGAAGCAAACTAAGCTCTCTTATTACTGCAACAATTAAACAATTAAACATACCTGAATATTCACAAACACCTGTGAAGCCAAATGTCCTAAACATTGTTGCCCTGAAATGGGGGATTATTCATAAAACATGCTGAAATTTCTACATGGTCAAACCAAAATGTATACAAATAATCTTTAAATAAAATCTGAAATATACACTTTAACTACATGTGAATGTTTGATTACAAATTTAAAAGTGTGGAGCACAGGGGCAAATAAAGGAAAATGTGTCTTTGTCCTAAACATTATGGAGGGAACTGTATGTCATCCATACTTTCTCTAATCTCCTAATTCTGAAATAACCTAAAAGACACCCTTTCTGGAACTGTATCATTACCCCCTTTTCGATTGGCACCTTGTCCCAGGAATTGATGGCCAATTTACTAGTTAAGAGTCCAGTGGAAAAACAATTCAATCGGCATGTTGGTGACCAATGACTTCAAATCACGCCATGGATTGATGGCCTTGACCCCTTATCAAACCCATGGCATCACCTGACACCAGTAGGCTGAATAAACCAGTAGAAAAAGTATAGCTTGCATCCAGGACAGAAATGATATAAGATCCCCCAGTGGATCCCTCAATACTGATAAGGTTCCCCCTCTCAGCTGAAGGCCAAATGACTTTTAACTACCTCTGGAATCGCATTGAGAAACCCACCATGCTTCTTCATTTGAGATGGTGAAGAGTGACCCTTCTTAAGGTGCGGCAAGGACTTTACAAAGTCCAAAGCTTCTCTATTATCATCAAAATATCAAGTGTCACACACTCCTTAAAAAACTTTCAGAACCGCAGGAAATCTGAAAGCAAATTTATGACTTCTCTGCCAAAGAACTGCTTTCGCTGAACTAAATTCATTACATCTTTTAATAATATTTTGACTGAGATCCACATAAAAAATACTCTTCTGTTTTGAACCATCAGAGGCCTCCATGTTGCCTTGCATTCTGAACTGCCAATCTCAAAATTAACTCTCTATCTTGAATCTCAGACACCTGATCAAAACAGATGGAGGTTGTTGACCAGGCATTGTTTTTTTTTCTCAAAGCTCTATGTGCTCTGTCCAATTCCAACCCTTCTGGAAACATTTTAGCCCCCAACATATCCGTTTTCGGAACTATTTAACTGGCTCCGACCCTTCGAAGTCTTCAGGTAACCCCACAATCTTCACATTATTTGTCCGACTCTGATTCTCCAATGTATCAAATGGAGGAAATCCACTTTCTCAATTCTCCATCCCGTTGAAGAGTCTTGATGGTCCAATATTTTTAACATAATTCTCTAATTTGTCTTCCATCTTAACTTTTTCTTGAACTTTATCCACTACTTTTGCATCATTTGCCACATCAGCTTTAACAGTTGAAATATCTTCCATAACATTAGCCAGTCTATTATTGACAGATGTAAAACCCATTGAAATTTGCTGTGACATTATTTGAAACTGACTTTCAAATTAGTCTTTGTATTTAAAGAAGTGTCTACCCTGGCCAGTCTCAGACTTTTCATAGGTCATAGATTTCCTCTTCTTGGTCGCTAATCAGCTCTTTTTCAGAGCTAGTTTCTTGCTGCTGCTCCTCTCTCCCTTCTCTGGCTCCTTTAATTCCTTCTTCTGTCCCTTTAACTCTCCTCTTCCTCTCCCCTTGGGCCTGGGGCCTGCTTTCTGCCCATCCAGACTCTCTGGATTAACAAGCAGCGCCCCCCTGGGTGGAAAGTACTTGGAATGGTACATACGGGTGCTGGTGTCACCATCATGGCTGCCAACAAAGATGTCAGGGAAATGACCATGTCTTGTCAGGTCTGCGCGGAGTACAAGCTGCACTTCTACCACCCTGCAAAGGTGCATCTGATCAAGTCATCCAGACCCTTTGAACAGATCAGCATTGATTTTAAGGGACCTCTCCCATCCACAAATGGGAACCCTTTCTTCCTCTCCATCATTGATCTGTACTCTTGCTTCCCGTTCGCCATTCCATGTCCAGACACGTCCACTTCGTCAGTCATAAAGGCCCTGGATTCCATTTTTGCCCTGTTCGGGTATCCCGACTATATTCATAGCGACCGGGGCTCATCCTTTATGAGTGATGATCTATGTCAGTACCTGCTGGTGAGGGGCCTAGCATCTAGCAGGACTACTAACTACAACCCCAGGGGAAACTGGCAGGTTGAAAAGGAAAACACCACGGTCTGGAAGGCTATCAACTAGCTCTGAAGTCAAGAGACCTTCCAGACTCATGCTGGCAGAAAGTCCTCCCTATGGCGCTCCATTCCATTTGGTCACTACTATGTACTGTGACCAATGATACTCCTCACGAGCTCCTATTCAATTTCAAAAGAACATCGGCATCAGGAACTACACTTGCAACCTGGTTCACCACTCCTGGTCCAATCCTTCTAAGGAAGCACATGAGAAGAAGCAAGACCAACCACCTGGAGGAAAGGGTGAAACTGCTTCACACCAATCCCACATGTGGAGTACCTGGATGGCACGGAGGACACCATCTTCATCAGAGACCTGGCACCCACCGGATCAGAGGGTCCATTGCCTCAAATGTTCTGCGAGCCACGGAGCTCATTCCCACCATCCCTAGTCAGGGGCTCAGGGGATCTGGTTCAGGAGGAAATTGCATCCCCCTCCACCTTAGAGCTGGAGACCCCACCTGCCACTCCTCCCTCACAAGGGAACCAGGAGACTCAAGGAGCCCAAGGCCTTCCCGTGATGAGGCACTCCACCAGGATCTCCAGTCCCCCAGACCACTTAAATTTGTAAATAATTTAAATATTTTAAATTTTTTTTCTGAATTAATGTTTTCTCTCTTCATCCACAAGAATGAGATTCACTGGTGGTGTGTTATACTGATGGCTGGCTCTGCCCCCACCTACCCATATATAACCCTGGTTTTCCGCTTAAACCCTGAACCCCTCTGAAGACCCCTGTAAGACCCTACCCTCAGTCATAAGTTAATAAAATCGTATGTTCTCCCTTTAGTCGTGAGAGCTTTTATTCATGCTACACACTGAAGGGAGAAAGAAAATGAATGAAAAATTCAAAATGAGGTCAGCTGAAATGTGTGGCTTGGAAAAACGCCATTCATTATTTAGCACACAGCTTGCATTGTCATTTTCCCTCCTGCTATATTAAGCCAAGGATGCCTCTTCCATTCCATTAATAGAACAATGATGAGGCAAATATCATGTTTGCTTAAATAACTCAGTAAATGAATGTATTATTGAAATGATGAATGTCCATTTGTTAGATGTTGCAAGTTGGTTTTGTGAGCAGAATTCAACACTTTGACCAGACATTAAGCAACTCATTCTGCTTTTGTCTGCTTTTTGTTAAAACTTCATTGAGTTATAATTGTCAGCTTTCTCTGATCTCGCTAGAAAATTGATTGTGTTTGGGATGTCATCACTTCCCCAGGAAATACATTTCCTCTCAGTTTGAATGGCAGGCCCACGGGTCAGATAACTCAGATACCTCACTGGTAAGAGCTTTACGGCAGTTTTTTTCTGAAGAAAGATTTCACAATAAATCTTTGTCCTTTCAAACAAATAAGAGAAGAAAAAAAAATGAGAATGCTGACTGGATCAATAGAAGTAGAAGTGGCAGGAATATTCATCATATCTGACAGGAGAGCACAGAAATGGAGACTTGAAACAATGACAAAATCCAGCCATAAGCTGGAAGAAAATTGAACAGTGCTGATAGAATAATAATGGAGGAAAACATTTCTGTGGGCCGACTTTAGATTTTTAACATTAGCTGAGCTAGTTCACTTAAGTACTGCAATTGTTTTGTGCACAGTAGCCCATGATGGTTTATACATTTAACAATTTCGATTGCATTTTCGGAACCTAGTTCATGCAGTTGTTGTCCAGAATGTGTCAGTTGTTAGGTAAACATTTTCATACAATATACACCTACATTTTACCTTCTGAATGTTCCCCTAAATCTGTGTCATATTTAGAGCAATAGGAAAATATTCTTTCATAACTTTACATTCAGAAGATCCTGTAATATGAAATGTTAGATTTTTTTGTAGAATACCCAACCACATTTCATTCATTTCTTAAATACAATCCTTGATTTTTCTCATGAATAATGCTTTTTTTTAGTGAAGACTACAAGATTTACAGAAAATGATCACTGAGTATTTTACTATTGTATTCTGGCTTGCTTTAATGGAGCAAAATGTGTGAACAAATGACCAGAGTAAAAACAGAAAGATTTCCATTCCGCAAACATGAAAATAAAATTTGGCAAATGCTGGAAATCTGAAGCAAAAGCAAAAAATGCCAGGCAACCCATCAGGTCAGGCAGCGACTATGGAGAAGGAAACAGTCAACGATTCTGGTCTGTAACTGACATGCTGACTTCTTTTCCAGAATTTGTTTTAAACCTTTGCTAAGATTGATTAAATAATTTACACTCAAATTTGCAATGTTTATAGTTCAGGATGAAAGTAACAAATCCCTGTGCCTCAAAAGTAACGAAGAAACTGCCACTTGAATGTGATACCTTGATCATTACAGATATTTCACTTGGAATTGAAGCAAGGAATCTTGGCAAATGCAAAGAGAATTGGGGGGAAAAAAAAATCTCTGCTTTGCTATGAGAATGAAAGCATTTGTTTTCATTTGTTTAATAATTTTGCCACACAGCACAGTGACAGACCCTTCAGCTCATGAGCCTGTGCCACCCAAATATCCCAATTAACCTCTGACCCCCCCCTTACCCTTTAAAAGGTGGGAGTGTACTGGAGCCCCCAGAGGAAACCCATGCATAAACGTGGAGAACGTTCAAACTCCTGACTGATGGTATCAGGTTCAAACCTGGGTCGCTGTTGCTGTGATAGTGTTGCGTTAACCGGTACACAAACTGTGCTGCCTTTAGACATACAGCATGGTAACAGGCCCTTCTGTCCTATGAGCCTGTGTCACCCAAATTCCCCAATTTACCGACAACCCCTGTACATTTTGAAAGGTGATAGGAAACTGGCCAGATTCAAACCCAGGCCGCTGCAGCTGTAACACTGAATTTCTCAGTAATTACATGGAAAAATCTGTAAATCATCTCTATATCAGACTGGATTCCAGCAAAGTGAATGTGAAGTGACAACTCACTAATTTACTGCCTGCATCAGCCAAGAACACAAGCTGAGTTCTACCTTGCCCAAAACTAACCAAACCAATGTGGGGCAACCGCTGAGCAAGAGGCCCCATCCATCTTAAAAAAAATTACAGGGTGAGCTGTGACTGAAGATCCTCTGCTGTACTCTGCACCTGTTGGATCCAGGCCTCCTCATTATCAGGTGGCATGGTCCCAGAGGAGGTTAGTTTGAGAGGGTTAGGTCTCGGTACCTGCAGGGCAGTAGAGCCATGAAAATGAGCAATTTATGAGTCCCTGCTGCCAGTCGATGCTGGAGCAAGAGTGTGTGTACATGTGTGTCTTCGTGCATACACATATACTGGAGACACAGAAGAACAAATTTAAAAACAAACTGCTGAAAGATCTCAGCAGGTGGACCAGATCTGTGGGCACCAGGACAGAGAGTGGAGAGAGAAGGTAGTCAAAACAGAAAGGGCAGAGATTGGGGTCAATAGCTGATCGGCAGACTGAAGAGGGGTGAAGAACAATGGACGTATTGACCTAGGTGGGGATGGGAAGGGTGGGGGGGGCGGGGGAGACAGCCACTCACTCCATCTTCACCCTTCCTTCCCATTACCTGGCTTTATCTCCTCCATCTACCTTTCTTTTCTGTCTGCTTCCATCTAGTACACAGCTGTATCTGTCTCTCATCACCAACCTACCCACTCCTCCACTTGGTTCAAACTGTCCAGTATCCTTTACTTCTCCTCAGTCCAACCATCATCCACTGACCCTATCGCCCCCCCCCCCACTCCTCTTTATATTGGCCATTCTTCCTTTCCACTGTCCGTCTTGTTGCAGGTTTTCAATGTGAAACATTGACAATTCTTTCCCTCAGTTTAATTCATGATTACTACTACAATATATAGTAATTAAATGTGTACAAAATTTAACTCTATGAATATAAAGAAGATTTTGCACTCTTTTCCTTCATACACTGTATATGTTTTTTTTAAATTAATGGTTTAATTTTGGAAAAAAAATCCTTTCACTTCCACACATGTGGCTTGACAGCAGTTTTTTCCTATGTGTACACTGTCTGCTTGAGTCAAGGACCAACATCTAAGTTTCTAAAGCACATTCTTACATTTTAAAAGATCCCACTGCATAATTCTACAATGCAGAAAACCTGTCCTCCCAAAATAGCCCAGAAGGAATATTGCCAGGTTGACAGCAACTATTGATTTGTGGTAGCAGGGCAAATTCCACCTCTTAAAGTTGCTGCTCCCATGTTTCCATTAAGCAAATGTTCCCCAAACGTAGCAGAATAGAGTAATGCTGTGGATCAACACAAGCGCACCTCAAGGATGTGTGCTTAGCCTGATCTACTCACTCTACACCAGTAGTTCCCAAACTTTCTAGGGCTACGGACCCATTGACTCCCAGGCCACATCCCTAGTGCCCCACCCTCCCCCCACCCCAACACATACAATAAACACACACCCTTTTCTTGGCAATAGGTCTACTACAAGCTTCAAACAACAACTAACTTAACACTATATACAAGCTTATGTATTTTACAGAAAAAAACTTTTCATAAACCAATATATTGAGCAATATGAAAAAGTAAATTTACATCTTAACTGTAACTACATTGTCTATGGGCTGTCTCCTCGATGAGTGGGTGGCTAGGGCAAAGATCAGCCATTGGGTGCTGTATCGGCTGGCGGCTGAAGTGAAGATCTGCTATTGGGCCATCTGGAGCTTGATGGGCGGGCATTCTGGGCAAGGATCTGCGATTGGGCCGACTGAAACTCGATGGGCAGATGGCTGGGACAAGGACCAGCCATCAGGAGCTGGATGGCTGAGTTGCCAGGGGGAAGGTCAGTTGTCAGGAGCTCTATGGGTGGTCGGAGTGAGGACCAGCCATCAGGTGTTGGTTGGGTGTGCGGTCGGGGCGAAGATCAGTCATCAGGTGCTTGATGAACAGGCAGCTGGGGTGAGGATCAGCTGTCAGGTGCTGGATGAGCAGGGGGTTTGGGCAAAGATCAGCGTTGGGAGCTCAATGGGGGGTCAGGATGAGGATCAGCTGTCAGATGCCGGATAAGAGGGTGGTCAGGTCTAGGATCTGTGATTGGGCCACTGACATCAGTGCTCACTCCATCAAGGACAACTTGTAGGGCACTGATTTACCCAGTTTACACACAATTAAAGATACACTCATTTCTTTCAGCACAAAATGGAATTGACTGTCTTTATTCTCAACACTGAATTCTTCATCTCCCCAAACACTAGCCAGGCAAATCCTTCTGACCTTTTAATTGGCTCTCCACCACACAGGTGATCCTGATACTCCCACTCTCCTCCTCCTGCATCATTTGTATGTTGACTACTTAACTAGGCCATGCTCTCTACATAGTGATACACCATTGGGAATGAGGTACAGAAGCTTGAAGATGAACACCCAGTGGCACAAGGACAGTTTCTTCCCCCTCAGATTTCTTTTCTACTAATTTATTTATTTTAAAATGTAATTTATAGCAATATTTCCACTGTAATGTTGCCACAAAACAGCAATTTTCTGTCATGTCCATGACAATAAATTTTGATTCTGATCCTGGATAATGTCAGAAAATGCGAGATGCACTCATCAGGCCAGGGGCAAGTATTGGATGGAACTCATCTTTCAGGTCACTAACCTTTCATCAATTCTCTGCCTGATTCATCAAAAAAATTTAAATAAGATATTTAGCAGCTTTTACTCGAAAGATGCTTTCACAGTCTATGTGCTTTCATTGTTATTAATAGCTAATATTTTTTTTGTCGTTCACGCAACTTATTTATGCTTGAAAGTAAGAGAATTCCATTTTGTAGACTTTCTGCACAAACTATAGGTTGTCTTTTGAATTAATTCGAAAACTTATTTGTTAAATGGAAATGCAAAATGAAACCAGAGCCAGTGTAAAATAGGCCGTTGACTTATCGTTGCTCGCTTTGTGTGGCACTCAAGACAATATTTCACTCATTAGACTATTTCTCAGGTTGGAATCATCTCTTTCATGCAATTTAACTCTACGAATTACCTTCTTTTAAATTCTACATTTGATGAGTCACACAAGGCTTGGGAGAGCACTTAATTAAGGCTGCAGTTAGGAAGATTGCCTTTCCTCTCTGGAAACCAGATTCAATTTCCTTACATCAGAAAGGGATCACATGCTTCAAATGATTGCTGAGTTCAGAAGAAAATATAGTGGTGCTATTTTCATTCCACTCCCTGCTGAATGTAAAATCCTAAACCTAATGTCTATTTCTTACCTCCAAATGTCATGCTGAATTGAATGAAAGAAGATCTGGCAAGGCAGAGTCTGTCTATTTTACCAGAGGAGCTGAGGAAAAGAACTGAAATTTCCTTTTTTTTGTTGAATATTTTATTTATAAATTTTAAACCACAATAAAATTTACAATACAATCAATTCCAGAAATTATTTTGAAAATTATGCATGGTGTATATAATCCCACCTTGCCAATCCACCCTCCCCTAACCCTTAGAAAAAAGAAAAACCAGAGAATGCCAAGAAAAGAAAACATTTATACAATAAAATCTATTGGAGGTTACCAAGAAGTGAGGTCTTCAGAGAACCTATTAAACATGCAAACTAAAATTTTGTAAATATGGGCGACATATTTTCTAAAAAAAACATGATATTTATCTCGCTGTAGAGCTCGTCGAAAGAATCAAAGACTTGTTGATCCAAACCAAGGCTTTTATTAGCAAAAGACAGGATCTCTTCACGGGTGGCCGACCAGTCCGGAATGATCCGACCTGGCTAGGGACACGACCCTTTAAGGCCCAGACAGTAGGTGTGGCTAAGCTCTCAGCCAATCGCTGTAAGCACAGTCCAGCTACTGTAACTATATACACTATATAAATTGGTGATAGATCTGTACTATCACATTCACCCCTTCTTGGAGAACTGACCCTGGAAAAAAAAACAAAAAAACGAGGGAGAGAATGAAAGGAAGGGGCAGGTTAAGGACTGTAGCGGTCAGGGGTCTGACCATCCGGCATGACCACCGTGGTGCCGGGATTGGGGTCGCTGGAGTGGTGTCGCCAGCGGGCTCGTCGGGTGCGACCGCTCCTTCGTTCAATTCCCCAGTCGTGTTGTCGGCAGGGTGGCCTGGGTCGTTGGGGTGCTGTTGGTCCTTCTGTTGCGGCACAGGGCTTAGGGTGTAAAGAGTTGGGGAAGGTTGGGTTGGGGGGTTTGCTGGATCTACCGCGTCCTGAGCTAGGTCCCACACCGAAACAGTGTCCTCCTGCCCGTCTGGGAACTCAGCGTAGGCGTAATGCGGGTTCGCGTGGAGTAGAGTCACTCAGTCGACCAAGGGGTTGGTCTTTGAGTGCCGGACGTGGCGTCGCAAAAGGACGGGGCCAGGGATGGTGAGCCATGCCGGTACAGTGGTTCCTGATTCGGATTTCCTCGGGAAAAGGAACATCCTTTCGTGGGGGGTGGCATTTGTTGCGGTACATAGGAGGGAGCGGATGCCAGTGAGAGGTGGGGAGACCTTTAGACTGGAGAGCCAGTGTAACTGCTCTCCATATGGTGGCATTCTCCCTCTCGACCTGGCCGTTACCGCGTGGGTTATAGCTGGTGGTCCTGCTTGAAGCGATACCACACTCCAGAAGGTACTGTTGCAGCTCTGCGCTCATGAATGAGGACCCCCTATCACTGTGGATGGAATTGGGGTACCCAAAAATGGTGAAAGTACTGTGAAGGGCCTGTATCACTGAGGTGTCTGGGCAGGGCACAGCGAACGAGAAGCGGAGTACACGTCGATGGCCGTAAGGATGTAGTTATTATGGTTGGTCGATGGCAGGGGCCCCTTAAAGTCTACGCTAAGACGCTCGAAGGGGCGGGTGGCTTTGATAACGTGGGAGTTATCCGGACGGAAGAAGTGGGGCTTGCATTCAGCGCACACTGAACAGAATCGGGTCATGGAGCGGATCTCCTCGACAGTGTAGGGCAGGTTGCGCGCCTTCACAAAGTGGGCAAACCTAGTGACCCCTGGATGACAGAGCACCTCATGGAGTTTCTGTAGTCTGTCCATCTGTATGCTGGCGCATGTCCCCCTGGAGAGCGCGTCAGGCGGGTCATTGAGCTTACTAGTCAGGTTCAGCCGACGGGCAGTTTGAAGAATTTTGTCTAGGTTGGCGTTGTGGTCCTGCGTGTCGTGGCCACAGATGGTGATATTGTCCAGATACGGGAAGGTAGCAGTTAGCTCGTTCTGGTCCACCATCTGGTCCATTTCCCGCTGGAAGACCGCGACACCATTCGTGACCCCGAATGGTACCCTGAGAAATTGATACAGCCGCCCATTCGCTTCGAAGACCGTGAATGTTCGGTCCTCACAGCAGATCAGGAGCTTGTGGTAGACCAAACGTAGGTCAATGGTGGAGAATATGCGGTATAGGGCGATCTGGTTCACCACATCCGTGATGCGTGGCAGGGGGTACATATCCAGGAGCGTGAAGCGGTTAATGGTCTGGCTATAGTCGACCACCATCTGTAGCTTTTCCCCGTTCTTGACAACCACCACCTGGGCTCTCCAGGGACTTGAACTGGGTTCGATGATGCCCTCATCCAGCAATCTACACACCTCACTCCCAATGAATTGCCTGTTTTCGTAACTATATTGCCGACTTTTGGTGACCACAGGCTTCCAGCCAGGGGTGAGGTTTGCGAAGAGTGCTGGCGGGGCAATCTGGAGTGTGGAAAGGCTGCAGGATTGGCCCCGGGGCATGGGGGTGGGTTGCTCGGGTGATGGCAGACCGAAAATACCAAAGTGTAGGTACACCGTTCGGAACTGACACTGAAAATCTAATCCCAGCGACACTGGGGCGCACAATTGGGGAAGGACGAATAATTTGAAGTGGGTGACCGTTACGCCTGTACTTCCAACGTGGCGATGCAATACCCCTTTATCCCGGTCGAGTGCGACCTCATCGCTAATGAGATCCTCTGGGTAGTGGGGATAATGTCAAGTCCCCATCGGTTGACTCAGTTGACCCAGAGTCAAATAAGCAATTGGTGTAGCGTCCATGCACTTTAATCAGTTTCATTGCTTTAGCGAGGGGATGAGAGCATTGCTGGTTTAGTGTTATAGAAGCAGCTACTGATCCAGTTGACAGGGGAGTTCCGCGTGATGACGTCACGCAACGGGATGATGTCACGCAACGGGATGATGTCATAGACGTAGTCAGCGCTGGAGAGCAGGTTGGAGGACCTCCCGGAAGTGCTGTTGTGGCGACGTTGGCTGATGAAAGGTAAGTAGTGGGGTTTGTAGTTTCTCGCGGTTGGGTCCCCAGTCAGTCGTGGTGGCCACATCGGCGGTGGCGTAGGCAGCGGCAGATGGGGAGCGGGCAGCAGCAGCAGTAGTAGCATTGGCCCCGGGGGTGGCTGTGGCGGCGGCAGCAGCAGCGGTTGCCACAGTCGTGACCGAGGCCGGTTCGAGTGTTCCACATGGGGGCGAGAGGTGGGCCAACACCATGGTTGTGAGGGTGGGCTTCCCCTTCCGGGTTCGGTGTCTCCGTGACGTCAGGCGTTGCCGTGCAGGGGAACCCTCGCTCTCTGACCACCAGATGAGCGCTCTGGGGAAGAAGAGTTTGAATGGGATAACAGCGGTTGGGCTTCACACGAGGCACTGTGTTTGCTGGCGGCCATTTTAGACCTACAGACTGCAGCAAAGTGGCCATTTTTAAGGCACTTCTGGCACCTGGCTTTTCTTGCTGGGCACTGGGACCTGCTGTGCTTGTCCCTCCCGCAGAAATAACATTTTGGATTCGCACGGGGCAGTGTAGCAGCAGTCGACAGGCCGTCAGTATCTCAGGGGGTGGTAAGGCAGAGGGGCACTCCACTCACATCAGAGCGTGGGGTCCAGTCCCTAGAGAACTCGTTGGACTTTAAGGCTGCATCCTCCATTGTGATCGCAATCCTGGCCACATCCCCTAGTTTTTCTACCCCTTGCTCGAGCAAGTGCAGCCTCACTTCGTTCGATCGGAGCCCGGCCACGTAGGCATACCGGATGAGGTCGCTAGTGATCTCGGCAGCAGTTTTGTCAACACAATTACAGTCCTTGCCCAACGCCTTTAATACTTGTAAATATGACTCGCCGGGCTGTTGCTTCCTCGACGCAAGCATGAGCCGGGCATGAACTCTGTTCACCGGTTGATCATACAGTTCTTTCAGTAACTTTATGGCTGCGGTGTAAGTGGTCTCATCCTGGATGTTCTCGTGGACTCTCAAGGACACCATAGACAGCAATGCTGTTAGATGCTGGTTATCCTCCTCCACCCGAATGAATCTCAGGAAGTTTTCAAAGTTCAGCAGCCAGAACTTAAAGGCTTTGAAGGCTGTAGCTGACTGTGGGTCGATATCAAGTTTTTCTGGCCAAGTCAGACACTCCATCCCTTTCAAAAAAATTCTTTTTTTTCTTTTTGCTAATAAAATTGTAGAGCTCGTCGAAAGAACCAAAGACTTGTTGATCCAAACCAAGGCTTTTATTAGCAAAAGACAGGTGCTCTTCACAGATGGCCGACCGGTCCGGAATGATCCGTTTTATCTTAATGCAAGAAGCATTCGGAACAAGATAGATGAATTAGCTGTGGAAATTGAGATAAACAAATATGATTTGATTTGGATTACAGAAACATGGCTGCAGGGTGGGCAAGCCTGGGAACTTAACATCCCGGGGTATACGATATTTAGGAGGGATCGGCAAGAAAGAAAAGGGGGTGGGGTAGTATTGATGGTGAGAGAAGGGACCGACACGATTGACAGAAAGGATATCAACTCAGAAGATGCAGAATCTATATGGGTAGAACTGAGGAATAGCAAGGGGCGGAAAATGTTAGTGGGGGTGGTATATAGTCCTCCAAATAGTAGTGTAGAGGTGAGGGAAGGCATTAAAAGAGAAATTAGAAAAGCGTGCAATAAGGGAATAGCTGTCATCATGGGAGACTTTAATTTGCATATAGATTGGACTAGCCAAATTAGTAAAAATACTGAGGAGGAGGAATTCCTTGAATGTTTACGGGACGGTTATCTAGACCAATATGTCGAGGAACCAACTCGGGAGCAGGCCATTTTAGATTGGGTATTATGCAATGATAAGGGGCTAATCAACAATCTTGTTGTACGAGGCCCTTTGGGTAGGAGCGATCATAATATGATTGAATTCTCACACGACATGGAGAGGGATGAAATTAAAACCGAGACTAAGGTCCTGAATTTAAATAAAGGGAATTATGATGGTATGAGACGGGAGTTGAGTAAGATTGATTGGGTGGTGTTTATGGGGGAGTTGACTGTGGATAGACAATGGAAAGCATTCACAGATCTAATGGAGAAATTGCAAAAATTGTTTATACCGGTTTGGCATAAAAATAAACCAAAAAAGGTGACTCAGCCGTGGATAACAAGGGAAATTAGAGACAGCATTAGGTCCAAAGAGAGAGCATATCAATTGGCCAAAAAAAGTACCACAACCAAAGACTGGGAGCAGTTCAAGATGCACCAAAAGAGGACAAAGGGTTTAATCAAGAGAGCAAAAATAAATTACGAAAGTAAGCTTGCGGCAAATATAAAAACCGACTGCAAAAGCATTTATAAATATGTCAAGAGGAAAAGATTGGTGAAATTCAGAGTAGGTCCTTTGCAGTTGGAATCAGGGGAATATATAATGGGGAATAAGGAAATGGCAGACCAATTAAATTCTTACTTTCGTTCTGTTTTTACAAGAGAGGATACAAATAACCTCCCAAGGATGTTGGGAAACATAGAGACTAATGCAAGGGAGGAACTGAAAGAAATCAGAATCTCTAAGGACATGGTCTTGGGGAAATTGATAGGATTGAAGGCAGATAAATCCCAAGGGCCTGATAATCTACATCCTAGGGTACTTAAGGAAGTGGCCATTCAGATAGCAGATGCTTTAAGAATTATTTTCTAGAACTCGATAGACTCAGGATCAGTACCCATGGTAGCTAATGTTACACCACTATAAAGCAGATGCTTTAAGAATTATTTTCTAGAACTCGATAGACTCAGGATCAGTACCCATGGTAGCTAATGTTACACCACTATTTAAAAAGGGGGGTAGAGAAAAAGCGGGGAATTATAGGCCGGTGAGCCTTACATCAGTAGTGAGCAAAATGATGGAATCCATTATTAAGGATGTAATAGCGGAGCATATGACTAGCAGAGAAGGGATCGGACAGAGTCAACATGGATTTACAAAAGGTAACTCGTGCTTGACAAATCTATTGGAATTCTTTGAGATGGTGACAGGTAAAGTAGATGGGGGAGAGCCAGTGGATGTGGTGTACCTGGACTTCCAAAAGGCCTTCGATAAGGTCCCAAAATCAAGGCTTATGGGATTGGGGGCAAAGTATTGATGTGGATTGAGAACTGGCTGGCAGGTAGAAGACAGAGAGTTGGGATAAATGGCTCGTTTTCTGAGTGGCAGGCGGTGACCAGTGGGGTGCCACAGGGATTTGTACTGGGACCCCAGCTGTTCACAATTTACATTAATGATCTGGATGAGGGGATTGGATGTAATATCTCCAAATTTGTAGATGACACTAAGCTAGGAGGGGTTGTGTGCACGGAAGAGGGGGTCAGGAAGCTCCAGTGTGATTTGGATAAATTGAGGGATTGGGCAGATACATTGCAAATGCACTACAATGTGGATAAATGTGAGGTTATCCACTTTGGTAATACAAATCGGTGGGCAGATTACTATTTGAATGGCAATAGATTAAGAGATGGGGAAGTGCAGAGAGACCTAGGGGTATTTGTACACCAGTCTCTGAAGGCAAGCATGCAGGTACAGCAGGCGGTTAAAAAGGCAAATGGCATGTTGGCCTTCACATCAAGAGGGTTTGAGTATAGGAGCAAGGATACCTTACTGGAGCTGTACAGGGCCTTGGTGAGACCCCACCTGGAGTATTGTGTGCAGTTTTGGTCACCTTATCTAAGGAAGGATGTTCTTGCAATGGAGGGAGTGCAGAGGCGATTCACCAGGGTGATACCTGGAATGGCAGGAATGACTTATGAGGAAAGATTGCGCAAATTGGGATTGTACTCGCTGGAGTTTAGAAGATTGAGAGGGGATCTCATAGAGACATATAAAATTCTGGCAGGACTGGACAGAATGGATGCAGATGGGATGTTTTCAATGATGGGAAAATCCAGAACCCGGGGCCATGGTTTGAGGATAATAGGCAAACCATTTAGGACTGAGATGAGGAGGAATTTCTTTACCCAGAGGGTAGTGAATCTCTGGAATTCATTGCCTCAGAGGGCATTAGAGGCAGGTTCATTAAATATATTTAAGAGGGAATTAGATATATTTCTTCAGTATAAGGGTATTAAAGGTTACGGAGAGAAGGCGGGGACGGGGTACTGAACTTTAAGATCAGCCATGATCTCGTTGAATGGTGGAGCAGGCTCGAAGGGTTGAATGACCTACTCCTGCTCCTATCTTCTATGTTTCTATGACCTGGCTAAGGACACAACCCTTTAAGGCCCAAACAGTAGGCATGGCTAAGCGCTCAGCCAATCGCTGTAAGCACAGTCTAGATACTGTAACTATATACACTATATACATTGGTGATAGATCTGTACTATCACACTCGCAGATGATAAGTAATTTTCTCTAATGATATACAACTGTGAAGTTCTGCATGCCATCTTTCCGTGCCTAACTTCTATGATATTGTTATACATTTTCTAGAAACTGCTAAAGTAATTTATAAAAATTCAAATTAATAAATATTCAATTTTGATTTTGGCCTTACAGCCTTCATATTACTCAATCAATATAGTATCAGATCCTGTGGGAAATTGACCCCCGTAATTCATTCCAAAAATACTACCTGCCCTTAACCAAAATTGTCTAACTTTAGGACATTGCCAAGTTGAATGCAAAAAAATTCTAATCTCAGATCTACACCTAAAACACAAACCTGATATAGTAGGACTTAATCTATTTAATTTTTGTGCTTTCAAAAATAATTAATGTAAATATTATATTGGATTAGCCTATATCTGTGTCTGTAAATCTACTTCCCATCTTAATCTTGATTTATTCACCCCAATTTTTGGGGCTTTATAAATTAAATTAGTAAATTATACATTACTGAAATAAATGTCTTTACAGTAGTTTTACAAATTAGTAATTTTAATTCACTTTGATTAGGTAACATCAAACTAGAATCTATTTTTGCCAGATTAAAAAAGCTTTAACTTGATAATAACAAAATAAAATATTATTAGGTACACTGAATTTTTCCCTCATTCATTCAAATGTTACAAATTTCCCGTTCTCAAAACAATCTTCAATCTTCTTAATACCATCCATCTCCAAGTGCTCAAAATTGGTCATTCATTGAAAGAGAAATAAGCCTATTTCGACATCAAGGCATTTTCCTAAATATTAAACATTTCATGCCAATTTCATTATCGATATTATTCCACAACTCAATCAAATATTTCAAAATAGGTGATTCCCTACTTCCAAGTAACAATTTAGAATTTCTTTTATAAATAAAATCCTAGGTGGATTCATATCTCCTATCGCATTAAATTCTATAAAAACCCCAAGCTATAATTTTATCTAAACTAAACAATACATTTATAAATCTCAAATGAGCTGCTTTATAATAATTCTTAAAATTAGGATAGTGTAAACTCCTTCATTCAATTTTTCCAAAGAAGCCCTTGGCATATTTCTTTTCATAATAAAATACCTAACCTCCATATTTAAATCCTTAAAAAAATTTGAAGGAATTGGAATAGGGATTGATTGAAAAAGCTGTTGAATTCGAGGAAAAACATTCATTTTAACATAATTTACTCTGCCAACTAAAGTAATAGGTAAATTATTCCACTTTAAATCTGCAACAATTCTATTAAGCAAAGATAGATAATTCAATTTAGATAAATGTTCAAATCATTATCAATTCTAATACCTAAGTATTTAATACCTATATTTAGCCACCTAAATTTAGTTATCATTTCAAAATCTGTATAATCACCCACAACTAAGGGCATAATCTCACTTTTTTTCCCAGTTAACTTTATATCCAGAAACTTCCCCTTATTCTTTCAATCTGGCATGTAGCTGTGACAAAGAATTTATAGGATCAGTTAAATAAACCAAAACATTGCCAGCAAACAAATTAATTTTATATTCTTCCTGGTTCACCTTAATTCCTTTAATCTTAGAATCTTGTCTAATAAGTTCAGCTAAAGGTTCAATTGCTAAGATAAACAAAGCCGGAGACAAAGGACTACTTCATCGACTTGATCTAATTAATGGAAAAGAAGCAGATATAGAACTGAAATTTCTAGAGATATTAATAACAATGATAGATGCAAGTGTAAGTGAGCACATTACATATGAAGCCTTCATCTCAGCTGACACTAGAGGCAGCTTCGTAGCCATGGACATTTATTTGTAATAGCTGAAAAATAAAATGCTAATTATATCCTGCAGCACTGCAGGTTTTCGCATTTATAAAATATAAAGTCATGTGCAATAGTTTTGAGCCAAAAAAATATTAAATTTAGAGATTAAGTACAGTAAGCAAAACCTTCCAGCGCACAAGCCTGTGCCTCCCAAATGCCCCAATCAACCTTCAACCTGTAAATCTACTTCCCATCTTAATATTAAGAGAAAAAATATTTCAGGTTAATCAGACCCATCTGAGCCTTGAAAAATAACTCCTGCTTCCCTCTCCATGGTTGCTACATTACCTGCTTATTCTTGTTTCTGTTTTTCTGCAGATTTCCTCCATTGGCAATATTTTCCTATTGGCATAACCACCTCGCTTACATTTCCCCTTCTCTTTTTGAGCACTTCCACCAATATCTTTGTACTTTTGAGGCAAGTAGGAGGGCACAAGTCAGATGCGGTGTAAATGCAGCTTAATTCACACCAGAGTCAATCATACAATTGAAAGGAAAAAAGAGGGTTGTGGGTGTGAGGTCAGAAAAAATTAGATTGTTGTGGAGTAGGTTTACAACATTTTGTAGCAAAGGGCCTAATATTTGGGCCCTAACTCTCTGTCCAAGTCCCAATCACTATCTGTCACTCGAGGGACTGGTCACTGATGTCTTCACTGAGCTTCCAGAATTCAGGGTTCTCTGCTCTACATGAGGGTTGGTCTCCTGCCTCAGGTGTGGTTGCTGCTATTTTTGCTACCCTGGTCGGGGTAGGTGAGCTCTATTCCTTGCTGACTTCACTGCTGGTCACCAGAGCTGAGTCAATGCTCACGGATGGGCAGTTATACTCCTGCTGTGGAACTTTCTGGAAAGTTTTGTTGGATTGATCATTTGGAGGCAAGGTGGGGGGGGGGGGGGGCACTGCTATCCATTTCAAAGGGTGATTAGTGGGGATCTTGAATTCAAATTTTCAGCTAATGACCTGGGATTATTTTATCTGAATTAGTATTATTCATAACACCATTGACTAAATTTTGTTTTAAATATTCAATAGCTAATTGATTTGGTCAGTAATACTCATTCTTGCCACAGTCTTACCCACTTGAGCTCATGTCTGGCCCAGCTAGTTTTGTGGATTGGAACTCCAACCAGGGTCAGGAATCAGTTTGGTCAATCATCCCATGATTGTCAGCACCCTGTTCTGCTTGGCCACACAAATGTAGAAATAAGAAATGCAATGAAGGGAATTCTACCTCTTTAACTGAATTCACTTACATTTTTGTCTATTTATTGAAATTAGCAGGATGAGTGATTTGCTAGATAGTGGGTTATGTTCACCAAGAAAGGCAATCCTGTGCATAGATAATTGATATTTATTCCGCAATTGGTGACTAAAGACACATTTGTCCCTGATGTACGTTAGGTTCCTTTCCTTGGCTGCCTGGAAGAAGCGTTTTAAATTCGTGTCCTGATCCTCCTGAGTGTGGCCACAGATTGTCACGTTGTCTAAGTAGGGGAACACCGCTTTCAGTTGGAACGCATCTACTATTCGGTCACTCCATTGGTGACACCGAAGGGAAGTCACAGAAATAGATACAGCCTGCCGTCTGCCTCAAATGCTGTGTAAATGCGATCACTGTTTCTAATGGGCAGTTGGTGGTATACTGCCTTCAGGTCTATAGTGGAGAACACCTTATACTGTGCAATGTTGTTGACCATGTCTGCTATGCGTGGCAGGGTGTAGGCATCTAGTTGTGTAAATTTGTTGATTGGCTGTAATCCAATACCATGCACAGTTTTTCTCCTGACTTTACTACAACCACTTGGGCTCTCCAGGGGCTGGTGGTCTGCTCTATGATGCCCTCCTGTAGTAGCCTGCGGACCTCTGTCCTAATGAAGGCTCTATCCCTCGGGCTGTACCTCCTGCTCTTTGTGGCTATTGGTGTGCATTCTGGGGACAGGTGTGTGAACAGCAGAGGGGGTTCTATGTTCAGGACAGACAGGCTGCAGTGTTGTTTCTTCGTATGGCATAGTGGGGGGTGAAGCCCGTTGTGCACTATTGTAATGCTTTCTAACTGGCACTGAAAATCTAACCTCAATAGTATTGGGGCAGAGGGGTGAGGGAGTACTAGTAATTTGAACCCTTCGTATTTTGTGCCCTGGATTTCTAGAGTAACCCTGCAAAACTGTTTTACCTCAGCCGCAAGGCTGCTGGCTGCTAACAGGATCTGGTGCTCACTCGGGCAAGTGGGGAGGGCAAGGCGGTTGACTAACCCCTGGTCAATAAAACTTTCAGTGCTTCCACTATCTATTAAGCAATTTACGCTCACATCATTAATTTTGATGCACACAGTGGCATCAGATAAATTGTGTGGACTCGCCTGATTCATGCGTAGGGAAGCAAGTCTGGCGTGTCCTTCGTGTCCTTCGATCCGATAGTACTCGGCGTCATATTCATCTCCTGAAGATTGTGTCCTCTGCTTTGTAGCATTTGTCCAAGATGGCCGGCTGCACATGTCATTCTTCTTCTTCTGTTTGTCTGTGGAGAAAGAAGAGCTTTCCCGCCTCTCATTAGCATGAGAATGGGCCTTGGCTGTGGCCTTGGGGCTTCTGCAGACTTTTGCATAATGCCCACATTTTCTCTGGCAGGGCAGAGGGCTCTGGGTGCTTTCTTTGTCCACAGAAAAAGCACTTGGGACCATCATGCTGTGCTGCTGCAGCTGTGAATTCCTGTGAGGCAGCATACTTTTCTTTTCGTGGGGCTAGAGAGACCAGCAATGTGAAGTTTATCCAAGCCCCAGGGTCCTGTGAGTACTCCTCCAATTCTTTCCTGGTGCTTTCTAAAGCTTCTGCAATAGTCTCTGTCTCATCTAGCCCCACCATTCCTTTCTCCAGCAATCGATGTCTCGTCTCAGTGGCCCGTATGCCCGCAACATTTCTGTCCCTAATAAGGTCCTCCGCATACTCCTGAGCTGATACTGCTTTAAACTTGCAGCCTCTCGCCAGGACTTTCAGAGAGAGTATAAAGTCTCTGGCAGACTCCCCTACTTGTTGTGACCTGGTCATGAGCCTGTACCGGGAGTGGAGTTCACTATGCCCTTTACTGTAATGCCTCTGTAAAATGCTCATTGCTTCTTGGTAGGACCTGGCATCCTGTATAAGGGAGTAAAGGTGGTCTCCCAGCTGGGCTAACAGCAGCATTAATAGCTCTTTATCCGATGCCTCAGCACCTTCCACGTAATTCAGAAAGCATCTCTGCCAGCGGCCAAAGTGCGTGCCGGCTCCAGGATTTCTGGGGTCGAGCTCCAACCTGTCTGGTCGCAGCACATGGCTAAGCCGCAGTCTCTGGTCCCTTAGGTGTAACAAGGGTGGGCCTTGGGGTACTGGGAGCTGCTGCTGGGGGAGTGACAATAGCGGTGTCTTCCCTGGCTCTGGAGTGGTTGGGAATTCTGCACATACGTGGCGATCGGGAACACGACTTGTGGAGATCTTTCCACCCGCATTTGTAGTGTCCCCTTTCTGATTGGTCCGGCGTTTAGGGTCGGCGGTGCCTGTACCAGCAAACCCATGGGAAGGCAAAGCTCTTGGTCATTTCTTACCTGCCCTATCGTACTTCTGTGGTCTTACCTGCATTCCACCACGATTCCAGTACAGTGGTTCCTCGCCGTCTCTGTCCTCGGAAGCATGTGCGTGCTAGTTGTCCCCGGATTCAATTCCTCAGGAAGAGTCTCCAGGTAGTCGGGAATGCGCGTTGGAGCAGAAGCAGCTTCCATCCTAGTAGCTATCATATTAGTTTATTAAATTGTACTGACAATAACCACAACAGCAATGCAAGTATAAGGCAGCTTTAATAAACTAATATGTACAGCTTAGCATCGACATTGGCGACTTCAGGGGTTTTTATGAGACACTAAAGGCGGTGTACGGCCCCTCACCCCAAGTCCAAAGCCCTCTGCGCAGCTCAGATGGCAAAGTCCTCCTTAGTGACAAGATCTCCATCCTCAATCGATGGTCAGAACACTTCCAATCCATTTTCAGTGCCAACCGCTCAGTTCAAGAATCCGCCCTGCTCCAGGTCCCTAAACAACCCTTGAGGCTAGAGCTGGATGAGGTCCTTACCTGGGAAGAGACATATAAGGCAATTGAACAACTGAAAAGTGGCAAAGCAGCAGGTATGGATGGAATCTCCTCCAGAGGTCTGGAATGGTGGCGGCAAAGCTCTGCATACCAAACTACATGAGTTTTTCATGCTCTGCTGGGACCAAGGAAAGCTGCCTCAGGACCTTCGTGATGCCATCATCATCACCCTGTACAAAAACAGAGGCGAGAAATCAGACTGCTCAAACGACAGGGGAATCACGCTGCTCTCCATTGCAGGCAAAATCTTCACTAGGATTCTCCTTAATAGACTAATACATAGTGTCGCCGAAAATGTCCTCCCAGAATCACAGTGTGGCTTTCGTGCAAACAGAGGAACTACTGACATGGTCTTTGCCCTCAGACAGTTCCAAGAAAAGTGCAGAGAACAAAACAAAGACCTTTGTTGACCTCACCAAAGCCTTTGACACCGTGAGCAGGAAAGGGCTTTGGCAAATACTAGAGCGCCTCGGATGCCCCCCCAAGTTCCTCATCATGGTTATCCAACTGCACGAAAACCAACAAGGTCGGGTCTGATACAGCAATGAGCTCTCTGAACCCTTCTCCATTAACAATGGCGTGAAGCAAGGCTGCATTCTCGCACCAACCCTCTTTTCAATCTTCTTCAGCATGATGCTGAAACAAGCCATGAAAGACCTCAACAATGAAGATGCTGTTTACATCCGGTACCGCACGGATGGCATTCTCTTCAATCTGAGGCACCTGCAAGCTCACACAAGAGCAACTTGTCCATGAACAACTCTTTGCAGACGATGCCGCTTTAGTTGTCCATTCAGAGCCAGCTCTCCAGCGCATGATGTCCTGTTTTGTGGAAACTGCCAAAATGTTTGGCCTGGAAGTCAGCCTGAAGAAAACTGAGGTCCTCCATCAGCCAGCTCCCCACCATGACCACCAGCCCCCCCACATCTCCATTGGGCACACAGAACTCAAAACGGTCAACCAGTTTATCTACTTCAGCTGCACCATTTCTTCTGATGCAAGGATCGACAAAGAGATAGACAACAGACTCGCCAAGGCAAATAGCGCCTTTGGAAGACTACACAAAAGAGTCTGGAAAAACAACCACCTGAAGAAACACACAAAGATTAGCGTGTACAGAGCCGTTGTCATACCCACGCTCCTGTTCGGCTCCGAATCATGGGTCCTCTACCAGGATCACCTATGGCTCCTAGAACGCTTCCATAAGCGCTGTCTCCGCTCCATCCTCAACATTCATTGGAATGACTTCATCACCAACATCGAAGTACTTGAGCTGGCAGTGTCTGCAGCATTGAATCCATGTTGCTAAAGACCCAACTGTGCTGGGTGGGTCACATCTCCAGAATGGAGGACCATCGCCTTCCCAAGATCGTGTTCTATGGCGAGCTCTCCACTGGCCACCGAGACAGAGGTGCACCAAAGAAGAGGTACAAGGACTGCTTAAAGAAATCTCTTGGTGCCTGCCACATTGACCACCGCCAGTGGGCTGATATCGCCTCCAACCGTGCATCTTGGCACCTCACACTTCGGCGGGCAGGAACCTCCTTTGAAGAAGACCACAGAGCCCACCTCACTGACAAAAGACAAAGGAGGAAAAACCCAACAGCCAACCCCAACCAACCAACTTTCCCTTGCAACCGCTGCAACCGTGCCTGCCTGTCCCACATCGGACTTGTCAGTCACCAACAAGCCTGCAGCAGACGTGGACATACCCCTCCATGAATCTTCGTCCGTGAAGCCAAGCCAAAAAAAAAGAAAACGTACACTAAGGGGTCTTGTCTCTCTGCAAGACAAACCTGGAAGGCTAGACTGTAGCTCTGGACTGCTTTATATACAAGGTCATTGGGATGACCCCTGGTGACCTAGTGGTGCAATTACATATCACCACACACCTATCATCTTCTACCCTCGCCAACCCTCCCTCCCTCTTTCCCCATTTTGTTCAGATATCTCTCATGTTCCCCCACACCTTAATGAAGGACTCAAGCCTGTAATGTTGGTGAAGTATCTTTGCCTTTGCTGCATAGAGACACTGTTTGACCTGCTGAGTTTCTCCAGCACTTGTGTGTTTTTCCGCACTACCATATACCATATATACCCTTTCTTGGTTTGTCCTTGCAAAATGCAACACTTGTGTACATTAAGATCCATCTGCCATTTTTCAGCCTATTTTTCCAGCTGGTCCAGATCCTCCTGAAGGCTTTGAAAACCTTCTTCACTGTCCACAATGCCTCCAACTTAGTGTCATCTGCCAACTTGCTGATTCAATTTGCCACTTTATCATCCAGATCATTGATATAGTTGACAAACAACAAGGTCCCCGTACCGATCCCTGAGGCGCACCACTAGTCACAGGCCTCCATTTGTGATGAAATCCAGCAGTTATTCCAATTTTCCGACATCAGAGTTAGAAATTTAGAATGGGTGCTTCTGCCAACTACAAAGTGACTTCTAAGGTTATAAGTATGAAATATGTGAGACCTAACATGATTGTCATAATATGATAATTTTAAAAAAATCATTGCTAATGACAGGACTAAAAGTTTGGAATTACGTGCAACAGGCAGTCAAATGGAAAATGGTCACAGGTCTATAATTTCTGGGAAATAGGCTTAAATAAATGGTCTGCTCCTTTTCCAATAGCCCTAAAATGCCAAAACATATTAAAAAATGTCAGCTACATTTCTGTTGAGCTCGAGGATTAATGCTATACATTCAGACAGCCCAAAGGTAAAACATTTTTCATGAAGGATTGAAATGATCAAAAGAAAATCCACCTTTGTCTTACAGCTTCATATGTCTTTGATCAAAGGTGAGATAATATGAATGGAGTTTTGACAATTAAATTGGATTATGTTATTCCTTGTCCAAATTGTCTTAGGTAGAAGCAACCAAATACAAAAACTGATTTGGTATTTATGACAGGAGTAGATTTAAAAGCAACAAAGTGCCCTCAAATTAGATTTCAATTACATTTCCAGTAATTTATTTAAGCAACACAGCAACTAAGGATGCTCAATTTCTAGAGATAATATGAATTGGTTAGCTTGGTAGATCCTGTTAAAATGATACATCTGTGTGGATGGCTGTAAATTTTGGCTATACTTAATTAATAAACAACTTTTCTTTCTTTTTCAATCTTTTTATTGGTTTTTATAAAAAATATCAGATACATAGAAACATATAATATAATGTTCGCATAACCGTAATTAAAATTATAGATAGTTAGCAACGATAAGGAAGATACGTTACTGATTTAAAAAAAAAACTTAACTAATCTAATTCATTTCTAATCCCAACCTATTATATGAGCGATTACCATCAAAGTCTGGCATCAATTAATAATTTCTAAACTAATAGGTTCATAGAAAAAGAAATGAAAAAGGAAGAAAAAAATTAAAGACCAAGAATAAATGATCAATAAATTTTGAAAATAATTGAAAAAAGAACCCCAAAGAGATAAAAAATGAATACTCATTTTAGTGGTTGAGCACCTGATTTTCTTTAGAGAGAGGGGTGCCATCAAATGTGTGTGGGAGGGACAACATCTTTTCACTGCAGCAAAATGAGCCGTCCAGCAAACAGGGAAGTAAAAGCAACCACATGGGACTGAGATGGAGTCAAATTTTTTAATCAGAAGCCTGGTCTGATTCCTATAATTTCAGGTTCCTATAATTTCTAATTTTTAATTTGTAGATTAAAGCTACTTTAGAATAAAGGGTTTCTGAATAAATTAAAAACATACACTTTTATTTGCATTGATTGATACTTCCAAAAAAAAATGTGGAAAGAGTTTGCACATTTTCCTTCAGTTAACCCTGTTGAAATAAATAAATTCATCTTCTAAGAGATGAATCTCTCCAGTGTCTCCAGGATTCTTTCAAGAGCAAGAACTGGCTGAGGGGATGCCAAGTGTTGGAATTGGGATGCGAGAAGGTGCCGAGGACATTGAATGATTCTGTATCATGTCAGAATTTGGATCTGGAGCTTGGCCAGCTGATGGTTTGGACTGGACTTTGTGTGGTTGTGGGGGCAGCAGCAGCACTGGAGGTGAATCTGCAGACACTCAGGACTCTGAGGGGACTCTCTTTAGCTTCTCATTCTCTGACTCTAAGAGACACTTTGGGCAATTTCTGCCAATGGTGAATCTGTCTGCAGATTCAGTTTAATTTTGCAGTTATTAATTAGATGACAATAAATGAATCTTGAATGAGGTTAGAAATTGAGTCACATATCAATGTAAATTCAACGAATTAATGATCATTATGGAGAATTGTGGACTTTATTTGTGATTTCCTGAGTGGTCTCTGATATGAACATCCTCTTGTATGGGAAAACCTGGATGCATGCACTGCTGGAAGCTATCCCTAGAAGTTTTGTTTGCAAATATAATGGTTGCTGATGGCCTGGGGCATTCCTGTGGAAGCAAGGGTTCAGACCAATTTCAATAGGCTTAGATGGGACATTCCTACTGAGAATTAGCACATCTGGTCCATGTTTAATCTTCCGAAATGCAGCACCTCTCACTTGACCGAATTAATCTCCATTTGTCATTTTTCTGCCCTGATTTATATCCTGCGAGCCCTACACACTGTTGACAACTCCATAAATCTATGTATCATCTATAAACATGTTCACCTCCCACCTACTTTTTCATCCAAGTCACATACATATACACATATTTTATTTAAGGAAATTACAGCATTTTTTATACATTGTCCTCTTCTTTCAGGGCACCATAATGTTTAGGGTATTTGGCTTCACAGGTGTTTGTGAGTACTCAGGAATGTTTAATTCCTTCATTGGCACAGATAACAGAGAGTTAGGCTTGCTTCTAAGCTTTTGATAACCTTTGGAGTCTGTCGTTGCCATTTTTCAATACGAGGATCAGAATTTTGCCAATTAAAGTCAAATAAAGCCATGATGCTGATGAAAAGCAAGAATAAAATAGTAGGAGACATCACCCAAACCTTAGGATTACTAAAATCAGAGCATCATTAAGAATAAAGAGCCTACTGGTGAGCTCAGTAATCGCAAAGGGACTGGTCTTCCAAGGAAGATCTCCACTGCTGATGACTCAAGAATTCTCATCATAATGAAGAAAAATCCCCGTCTGTCCGACAGATTAGAAACACTCCTGAGGAGGCAGGTGTAGATGTGTCAATGACCACTGTCCACAGAAGGTTTCAGAAACAGAAATACAGAGGCAACAATGCAAGATACAAACCATAGCAAAGGTGATGCGCTTTAGGTCTTGGGCAGTTCCTTTATGCCACCATATTTTGCTCTTACCCTGACTCTCAGGAATCATGGTCTCCTCTATCCACAAAACCTTTATCCAGAATTCTGCAGATTTTTAAAATACTTCCTGGCAAACTGTAATCTGGCCATCCTTCTTTGGCTAACTAGTTGTTTGCATCTTGCAGAGGAGGGCACAAATGTATAATATAAAAATAAAGCTTTGTCATCTCAAAAAAAATCCAATTTAAAAAACATGACATGTCCCACACAAAGCCATGCTGACTGTTTCTAATCTGATCATGCCTTTGCAAATATGCGAAAATCCTGCCATTAAATATCCTCTCCAATAGCTTTCCTTAACACTGTCACGATCCTCACCAGTCTTTCATTTCCTGGATATCTCTATCTCTCTTCTCTGATCAAATAAACAATATTGGGTACACTCCAGTTCTCTGGGATATTGAAGGCTGAAACCTCAATTACTAGTTCCATTGCATTATCACGCTGCTGACAATGTACATTGTGTTCATATTTTGACTGAGGCTCAGACTTCTGTCTGATTTTAATTTGCATTCTGATAGTCCTGAAACTAATTTTATGACTTTATAAAATGAACTCTAAGAGACCAATAGAGTCTGAAGACAGGTCAGAGTTTTGGCAGAGAGTGACTGGGATTACAGTTGCTTTCATTCATTTCTTCTCTGCAGTTATCCAATTGCAATAGCCTCCAGTTAAAATATTGGAGCACGATGTCAAAGGCTACTGAACACAGAGTGTGCTAATATTTTGAGAACCAAGAGTTCCTGATGGATTTAAAGGTATGATTCACTTTTTACTCCATTTGACACCTGCTCAAATGACAGGCAGGTTAGCTGCTGTACAGGAAAGCCAAATAATAGGTCCTAGTGTGGATTGTTTAAGATGGACTCTCGTCTCTGGGATAGGTCAATATTGCTAGATTAGTGGCAATGCTAACATCAGGATTGATAGAGCATGATATAAAGTTTGCATGAAGAGCTTGAGAGAACCCTTGCTCCATTTGGTCCTCAAGCCACGTTTAAAACAGACTTGGATTTTAAAGATGGCACTTGTAGCCTTCTTTTAGCTGATGGAAAAAATCTCTATAATTCTGAACTACATTGCTAGGAGTAGAGAGCTTGATTTGTAGGGAAAGACTGGATAGTGTGGAGCTTTACCCCTGGAGTATAGAAGCCTGAGGGGGTGGCATTATCGAGGTTTAAAATCATGGTGATTTCATATCATGGTGGTGAATGATCATAGTCTTTTTCCCAAAGGTAAGGGCATCTAAAATGTGTTTTAAGGTGAGAGGGAAAAGACTTAAAGGGGACCTGATGGGAATCTTTTTCATACAGAGGGTGGTTGCTATGTAGATGAAGCTGTCTGGAGAGGTGATAGAGCCAAATACAAATGTGACTTTTAAAAGACATTTTGGAAGGTATATGGATAGGAAAGGTTCAGAAGGAGATGGGCTGAATGCAGAGAAATGGGATTAGTTTGGGGTGGACAACTTGCTGAATGTGGATAAGTTGGGATGAACAGTCTGTCCTCTGCTGTAAAACTCTATGACTCCATAAGTCTATAACCATTGTACATAAAAGCAATCAAGTACATGGATGGGAAAGCTTTAGAGGCATATCTGCCAAATGCAGGCAAATGGAGCAAGTTCAGGGAAGCAACTTGGACATGTAGGGTTGAATGACCTGTTTCAGTGTTGTATGACTAATATATTAGAATCAGGGCTTCATTAGCTCTTACTAGATTTTTTTCTCCAAGTAGGTTAGCAGGATTCCCTTTTGTTTCATGTGGATAAATCTGAAACAAATGCATTGGCAACAAATTTCTTGAATTTGTCAACTTAACCCTCTTGCCCTCTGGACTAGCTTCTAGTCATTCTTGAAGGAAATGACAATCAACATTCTCACCATTCTAGTATATATAGCCTCCTATTGAAAACATATAATTAATAAACAAAAAATATATTTCAAACCATAACTCCATATCTCTTGTTTCATGTCATACATTGTAATTTCACTCAAGGGGTGCATAGTTTCCAAGGACCTTATTAATTGGTCATTGTAATAACAACTCTGCATTTGATATGCTCTATAATCAGTTTATTATACTTTGTGCTCATTTTTGAAAATGGAAAAATGGATAAGTGCATCTTCCAAGAAAGATCCATTTTTATTTTAGATGTATCAGCCATTGAGTTGGAAGTTAGGGCAGATGACTGACTCTTGATCGAGAGTCTATTCCATTGCAAGGTTAATTTATTTGAATGGTGAAATAAGCAAACTCTATAGCAACTTTTCCCAATGAAAGGAAAATGAGTTTCCCATATAAATATAGTGAGTGAACCACAATTACACATAAACAATGTTCATAAAATCATCCTTTTATAGTAGGAAGATCTGCTAAACCCACACTTATTCCTATCTTCACATCCTTCCCTTGGAATCCATAATGGTATTACCTTCATTTTACTAGGGGAACTAGACTCGGAGATCCCAAAGCACTGATAAACTTTGATCATTTTTTTCTGTTTTACCTTTGCACTATTATGAGAACTAAGGACCAGTGAAATATTAAATTAAATTATGAAGGTTATTGCTGTGCAACAGAGGATTGGATCTTGCCAATTTAATGCCTGATTGAATGTCAGAAGGTGCATCAAATATGAAAAGGAGACTCTTCTAATTTTACAGTAGACTGAGCACTGGCCTAACCCTGATGGATGAATAATTTGGATCAATTAACCATGTCATGAGATGATGACATCAACATTTGCAAAATACCCTTTAAATGGTCATCTCCACACCAAAGACTTTAAGCACATTGGGAACACCTGTAAATTGTGTTTCTCGTACACAATCCTGACTTTATCATCACTGGGTGTAATCCCTGAACTCTCTACCAAACAGGATTTTAGGAGTATTTCCTCCAGGATTGTGTCTTGGGATGGGCAGTAAATATTGGCCTTGCCGATGTTGCCCAAATCTTGAAAAATCAATATTACAACATTGCCTGATGGTGTCCACTTTGCTGGCCAGTACAGCAACACAATGGCAACAAAGGGAAACAGGCAAATTTTTACTCAATGTGAAGCCTTTATATATAAAACGACGATATTTACTTACATAATAAATATCTTATATAAACATATAATAAATGTAAAGGACAATTACGAAATCAAAAGGACAAGTTTAATTAGTGAATTGCATTAGTGACTGAGAAAAATACCATTTCATCCATTTCATAATAAAATAATACCATGAATGATGAAAATCCCTTTCGGAGTATATTGTATTTAAATGAAAGCATTACAAAATGAAGTGCCTGTTGCACAAAAATACCTGAGAGACATAAGTTCCCTTGGAAAAAGAGTCCCCTGGATATTACTTCAAAACAATTTCAAATGTTTAAGAACACTTATGTATCCAGCTCTTCAGCGCTTGACGTCCTGCTTTGCGGAAACTGCCAAAATGTTTGGCCTGGAAGTCAGCCTGAAGAAAACTGAGGTCCTCCATCAGCCAGCTCCCCACCATGACTACCAGCCCCCCCACATCTCCATCGGGCACACAAAACTCAAAACGGTCAACCAGTTTACCTATCTCGGCTGCACCATTTCATCAGATGCAAGGATCGACAATGAGATAGACAACAGACTCGCCAAGGCAAATAGCGCCTTTGGAAGACTACACAAAAGAGTCTGGAAAAACAACCAACTGAAAAACCTCACAAAGATAAGCGTATACAGAGCCGTTGTCATACCCACACTCCTGTTCGGCTCCGAATCATGGGTCCTCTACCGGCACCACCTACGGCTCCTAGAACGCTTCCACCAGCGTTGTCTCCGCTCCATCCTCAACATCCATTGGAGCGCTCACACCCCTAACGTCGAGGTACTCGAGATGGCAGAGGTCGACAGCATCGAGTCCACGCTGCTGAAGATCCAGCTGCGCTGGATGGGTCACGTCTCCAGAATGGAGGACCATCGCCTTCCCAAGATCGTATTATATGGCGAGCTCTCCACTGGCCACCGTGACAGAGGTGCACCAAAGAAAAGGTACAAGGACTGCCTAAAGAAATCTCTTGGTGCCTGCCACATTGACCACCGCCAGTGGGCTGATAACGCCTCAAACCGTGCATCTTGGCGCCTCACAGTTTGGCGGGCAGCAGCCTCCTTTGAAGAAGACCGCAGAGCCCACCTCACTGACAAAAGGCAAAGGAGGAAAAACCCAACACCCAACCCCAACCAACCAATTTTCCCTTGCAACCGCTGCAATCGTGTCTGCCTGTCCCGCATCGGACTGGTCAGCCACAAACGAGCCTGCAGCTGACGTGGACTTTTTACCCCCTCCATAAATCTTCGTCCGCGAAGCCAAGCCAAAGAAACCTCCTTAACCCCATCTAGCCCCTGTCCCCTTCCAAAAAATTGCACCAATGTTCCATCCCACATCCTAACCTCACTGCAACATAACCTGCAACTTCCCATGAGAAATTGAGTAGGACAGGTGGCAGCATGGATAACATTTGCTGACATACCTATTTTGTATTTGATCTATAATGAGGATCAAGGGCACAGTGAATTATTACATAATGGAAGATAATTGCATGGAAGGTCATGGTTATGCAAAAAGAGGGTGGCAGTTGCCAGTTTATGTTGTGCTTTCATGTCAGAAGGCAAATCAAATGCTAAAAGGAGACAATCCAATTTTACAGCAGATTGAGCACTGGCGGATTAATAATTAGGATCAATTGACACTATCGTCAGTTGCTGCTATCTGTAGTAAATGAGAAAAAAGCCTCAAGGACAAAATTGGTTTCCAAAAGTAGCCCTGAGTTTGCTAAGGTTTCAGACAATATAAGTAACCCTGGATTGCATTTATTGTTGCAAATGTTAACCTTGGAAGCAATGCAAATGAAGTTGATCCTGAAATTGAATGGATATAATAACTGGGTTTCCTTGCAAAAAATCTGACTTCAGTTCTTCAGCTGTCCCAACTGTTGTTTTATTCTTTGTAAACACATTGGTCTGATCTTGCCAGAAGCAGGAAATGACAGGTATGTTGTGCAATAGGTTTAAAAGCTGCCTATACAAGAAATCTCTTGGTGTCTGCCACATTGACCACTGCCAGTGGGCTGATATCGCCTCCAACTGTGCATCTTGGCGCCTCACAGTTCGGCGGGCTGCAACCTCCTTTGAAGAAGACTGCAGAGCCCACCTCACTGACAAAAGACAAAGGAGGAAAAACCCAACACCCAACCCCAACCAACCAATTTTCCCTTGCAACCGCTGCAACCGTGCCTGCCTGTCCCGCATCGGACTTGTCAGTCACCAACGAGCCTGCAGCAGACGTAGACATACCCCTCCATAAATCTTCGTCCGCGAAGCCAAGCCAAAGAAAAAAGAAGATACAGGTGAGCAGCCAGCAAGCATTGTTCAAAATCCTTTCCAGCACAGCATCCTTCACTGTGAGATCAAGGGCAGCTGTAGTATGTCCCTTCAATTAATTAGGCAGAAGAGTCTTCATTGAGATATTTAAATATTTATTCTGGTGAATGGATTAAAACCAATCTGAAGAGAAGACAGTGGGGACCACTATTTACTCTAATATAATAATTTGAATTTGCCTAGTGGTGTCAAAGTAGGTCGTTAATGCAAGCATACAACCATTGGAACTAGAAAAATGAGTCAGCCATTTGGACCCACACTCTTTCTCTGCTATTCATTGATATAACACTGCTTTTTATGAAGAATTTTTCTAACCACCTTAATGTGTTCAAAGACCTTACTTCCACTGAAGCTCCAAAGGTTTGCAACCCTCAGAGAAATGGAAATTATCTAAATTCTGTCTGCAATCAGTGACCATTTATTTTTGAAGTTATGTGAGTTCCAGGTTCTATCATAAGGAGGTGCATTCTCTCCATGTTAAGATCCCCCAACTTTTATCACTCAGCTGCAGAAAAGACAGGTATATAATCAATTAGACTGTGCGTAAATCTGATTGCCCCATTACAGGAATGATTCGGTGCTTTGGAAATGATGTAGAAGAGGTTGACGAGTATGTTGCCTAGTTTAAAGAGTATGAATTAAAATGGGACATTGGAGAAACTTGGGCTGTTTTCTTTGGAACAAAACAGCTGAGCAGAGACCTGATAAAGTTTTATAAAGTCATGTGAGGCATTGACTGAATGGACAGATTTTTTTTCCCCCTTGGAAAGAAGTATCACAGTCTGGAGGATGAGGGGGATAAAATTTAAGGAAGATGTATGGAATAGAGAGTAGTGGTGGACTGCAAATACTGTGATACGATAGTGGTTGGGAAGCTGTTGGAGTCAATTGTCAAGGATAATGTTACGGAGGTGCATGAAAAGATAGGCCTGTGTGGTTTCCTTAAAGGAAAATCATGCCTGACAAACGCATTGAAACTTTTTGAAGAAATTACGAGTAGGATGGACAGGGAGATGCAGTGGATGTTGTATATTTTCATGGAAGACTTCTGGTCTTCACTCACCAATTTCAACTGAATGTGTTGCTGAAAAAGGAATTGAATGAATTTGACATCTGGTGGAGGTTTAGTGTTCTTATTCTGGAGCAGTCGGGATCCTCTTTATCAATCAGTTTTAATTAATAAGTATCATAAGAAAGCAAATACAGGTTTTTAAAAAGAGAAACAAAGGTCTACACCTACATTTAAAATTATTGGTAACAATCAACCATGACGTTAAACAGGAAAACAACAGGTTAGAAACATAGAAAATAAGTGTAGGAGTAGGCCATTTGGCCCTTCAAGCCTACATCACCATTCATTATGACCATGGCTGATCAGTACCCAGTTCCTGCTTTCTCCCCATACCCCCCTATTCCCCTTGGCCACAAGGGCCAAATCTAACCTACACTTAAATATTGACAGGGAACCAGCCTCAACTACTTCCTGTGGCAAAGAATTCCACACATTTACCACTCTTTGAGAGAAGAAATGTTTCCTCATCTCAGTCCTAAAAAAAAATCCCCCTTATCCTTAAACTATGGCCCCTGGTTCTGGTTTTTCCCAGCATTGGAAACAACCTTCCAGTGTCTAGTCTGTCTAAAACCCTTAAGAATTTTATGTTTCTATAAGATCCCCCCTCAATCTTCTAAATTCCAGAGAATACAAGCCTAGTCTATCCAACCTTTTTTCATATGCGAGTCCCTCCATCCCCAGTATCAGCCTAGTGAACCTTCTCTGCACTCCCTCCAAGGCAAGGATATCCTTCCTCAGATAAGGCGACCAAAACTGCACCCAGTACTCCAGGTGGGGTCTCACCAAGGCCCTGTACAGCTGCAGCAGGATCTCCCTACTCCTGTACTCAAATCCTCTTGCTATGAACACCAACATATCATTCGCCCTCCTCACTGCCTGCTGCACCTGCACGCCCACTTTCAACGACTGATGCACAGCAACAACCAAGTCTCGCTGCATCTCCCCTTTTCCTAAACAGATACCATTTAAATAATAATCCTCTTTCCTGTTCTTACATTCAAAGTGGATAACCTCCCATTTATCCACATTATACTGCATCTGCCACGTCCTGGCTCACTCGCCTAACTTGTCCAAATCACCCTGCACTCTCCTAGCATCCTCCACACTGCTAACCCTGCCACCCAACTTTGTATCATCTTCAAATTTCGAGATACTGCTATCTATTCCCACACCTAAGTTGTTGATATTATTTTTCTTTGGCTTGGCTTCGCGGACGAAGATTTATGGAGGGGGTAAAAGTCCACGTCAGCTGCAGGCTCGTTTGTGGCTAACAAGTCCGATGCGGGACAGGCAGACACGGTTGCAGCGGCTGCAGGGGAAAACATCTGCGGTCCCAGCACTGAGCCCTGCAGTATCCCACTAGTCACTGGCTGCCATTCTGAAAAGAACCCATTTATTCTTACTCTTTGCTTCCTGTCCCTCAACCAATTCTCTATCAACCTTAACATCATACCTCCTATACGATGCTCTTTAAGTTTATACACTAGTCTTCTGTGCAGAACCTTATCAAACGCCTTACTAAAGTCCAGATATATCACATCTACTGGTTCTCCCCTATCCACTCTACTGGTTACATCCTCAAAAAACTCTATTAGATTCATCAAACATGATTTCCCCTTCACAAAACCATGCTGACTTTGTGTGATGATACCATCACTTTCCAAATGTACTGCAATTGCATATTTAATAACCGATTCTAGCACCTTCCTTACTACCAATGTCAGGCTAACTGGTCTGTAGTTTCCCGATTTCTCTCTCTCTCTCCCTTCTTAAAGAGTAGGGTAACATTAGCCACCCTCCAATCCTCAGGAACTAATCCAATATTCAAAGAGGTTTGAAATATTATCACCAACGCATCCACTATTTCCTGGGTTACTTCCTTCAGCACTCTTCGATACAGACTATCCGGCACTGGGGATTTATCCACCTTTAATCCCTGGAATTTAACTAATACAATTTCTTACACAATTATTTACTTTAGTCCCTCCATCACAATAGATTAGTTATGTCTTCCTTGGTGAAGACAGAACTAAAATAGTCATTCAAACAGTCTGCCTTACCCTTGTTCCCCATGATCAATTCACCCATTTCTGTCCATAATGGACCAACATTTGTCTTAACTAGCCTCTTTCTCTTAATGTATCTATAAAAACTTTTATAGTCATTTTTTATGTTCCCTATCAGCTTCCTCTCATAGTCCCTTTTACCTTTCCTAATTAATCCTTTTGTCCTCCTCTGCAGAACTCTGAATTTCCCCCAATCATCAGGGATATTATTCTTTTTGGCTAATTTGTAAGCTCCTTCTTTGGATTTGACACTCTCTTGGATCTCCCTTGTTAGCCACGGATGTGCTACCCTCCTCAATTTATTCTTCGTACAAACTGGGATGTACATTTTCTGCACTTGCTCCAAGCTATCTTTAAACGACTGCCATTGCATTTCTACTGTTAGTCCTTTAAGTACCATTTGCCAATCTATTTTAGCCATTCACATCTCATACCATCAAAGTTACCCCCTTTCAAATTCAAAACCTTTGTCCATATTCCATCCATATTATGATCACTCTTGCCCAAGGGGTTCCTCACAACAAGATTGCTAATTAACCCTTCTCCATTACTCAATACCCAGTCTAGAATGGCTACTTCCCTTGTCAGTTCCTCAACATGCTGATTTAGAAAACAATCCTGCATACATTTTAAGAAATCCTCTTCAACCTTACCCTTACCAATTTGGTTCACCCAATCTACATGTAGATTAAAATCACCCATTACAACTGAGGTCCCTTTGTTGCATGCATTACCAATTTCCTTCATGACTCCTTCACTAACCTCACTGCTACTGTTAGGCGGCCTGTACACTACTCCCACTAGCATCTTCTGCCCCTTTGTGTTTTGCAGCTCTACATCCTCTTCACTGATGTCTTTCCTTTCTATTTCATTCACCTTTTCCCTAATCAGCAAGGCTACTCCATCTCCTTTTTCATTCTGTCTATCCCCCTGAATGTCAAGTAACCCTGAATGTTGAGCTCCCAGTCACATTCCCCCTAAAACCACGTCTCTGTGATCCCAATTATATCAGTTATTAATAGCTATCTCCACATTCAATTCATCCACTTTATTACAAATGCTCCTTGCATTGAGACACGGAACCTTCAGCCTTTCTTTAGCCACACTCTCATCCCTTTTACCATTATGTAATTAAAAGTTATTTTTGATTCCTCTCCCCCCCCCCCCCAGCTTTTACTTGCCTGCCATTAATGCTTTTCACCTTGTTACCCTTTGCTTCTATTCTCATTCTACACCCCTCTGACTCTCTGGACCGTCCCATTCCCCTGCCACATTAGTTTAAACCTTCCCCAACAGCACTAGCAAACAAACCCCCAAGCTTCCAAAAACATTGGTCCCAGCCCTGATCAGATGCAGACCGTTCTGTTTGTACCAGTCCCATCTGTCCCAGAACCAGTTAAAATATTGATGGTAATTAAAGGGAAATAAAGTGTAGAATATAATTTATAATTTCCCTTTCAATGGACCAGATGGATATACTGTGGAAATTGTAATAAATGCCACAATCCATTTTTTTTTTCTGAGAGTGACAATACTGATTTTACAAATAAGCATCTTTCCTCCAGCGGCCATCATTATCAACTGATAGTCACACTTCTCACCAATAAAAACTCTCTTTCTCTTCTTACAGACACTGCCTGACCTGCTAAGCATTTTTTGTCTTTGTTTTGGAAGTTCAACAATTTCATTACTTTGCTATTTGCATTTCTCTGCTTTAGTTGGATTGGCATTGGTTGGTGAGTGGTCTTTCACTCTTTAAAGACCTTCAGCTAGTTAAATAGGATATACAAAGCAGAAGGAATGGATTAAGATTCTGTCACACCTGCATTTGGTTGATGATTGAAAAAAATACAATTAGGAATTGATGCTGAGGGCAAGATGTGAATCTTGGACACTGGAGACGAAAGATGTGTTCTGTTCAAACTAGATAGAGTGGTAAAGAAGATGTGTGGTATGCCTGGATTCAGTGAGCAGGGCATTCAGCATAAAGGTAAGAAAGTTATGCTTTATTTGTACAAAATTTTATACAAACAGCAAAAACAGGACAAAGCATAAAATATATACAGACCTACAACTAAACACACTAATAATATTTGTAAGAAGCAGTAAATCAATACCATCCTTCTGTTACAGACTATTTATATTATCAAATTAAAATCCCATTGTTATTATCTATGATGCACACGATCCCCTGGGGGGGAGGGAGTTATGGTGCAGCTGTATAAAACTTTGGTTTGGCCGCATGTGAAATACTGTGTGTAGATCTTTTCTTTTTAGAATATTTTTATTGAATTGAACATAATAATCTTGCATACAAAGTCTACTAATATAACAAAAAAGCAAAAACATGTCACAAATTAATATAAAGGTAATTTAAAAGAATTCATCCATATTTGTTGATTTAACAGGATTCCTTAAAAATAATTTTGGATAGAAATCAATTAAACCAAACCCTGGTCAAAATTGAATAATATCTGACTAATTTGATGATATAATCCAGGGCAACCAAATTAATCCTGTGTGTAAATTTGATTGCCCCATTACAGGAATGATATGGTGCTTTGGAAATTATGTAGAAGAGTTTGACGAGAAGGTTGCCTAGTTTAAAGAGTATGAATTAAAGTGGGACATTGGAGAAACTTGGGTTGCTTTCTTTGGAGCAAAACAGCTGAGCGGAGACCTGATAAAGTTTTATAAAATCATGTGAGGTATTGACTGAATGAACAGCTTTTTTCCCCCTGGAAATAAGTGTCACACACTGGAGGATGAAGGGGAGGAAATCTAAGGAAGATGTACGGGATAGATATTTGACACAGAGTAGTGGTGGACTGCAAATAGTATGATATGATAGTCAGTGGTTGGGAAGCTGTTGGAGTCGATTGTCAAGGATAATGTTACAGAATAGCTGGAGGTGCATGAAAAGATAGGCGTGTGTGGTTTCCTTAAAGAAAAATCATGCCTGATAAACCCATTGAAATTTTTTTGAAGTAATTACAAGTATGATAGACAAGGGAGATGTAGTAGATGTTGTATATTTAGATTTTCAAAAGGCCTTCAACAAGGTGCCACACTTAAGGCTACTAACAAGAACCCATGGAATTACAGGAAGGATACTAGCATGGATAGAGCATTGGATGATTGGCAGGAAACAGAGAGTGAGAATAAGGGGATCATCTTCTAGTTGGCTACCATTTACCAGAGGTGTTCCACAGGGGTCAATGTCAGGGCCACTTCTTTTTACGTATTATTTGAATTATTGAATAGGTGACTTTGTGGCTAAATTTGCAGATGATACCAAAATAGGTGCTAGGTGAGGTGGTGCTGAGGATACCGAAAGGCTGCGGAGAGACTTGGATGGATTAGGAGAATGGGCAAAGAGGTGGTAGATGAAAGCGTGCAGTCATGCACTGTGGAAGAAGAAGTATTATTTAGGTAGGGAGAAAATTCCAAATTCCAGTGTGTTAAAGGTTTTCCTCCATGTTGAGTCAGTGGTGAAGAATGCAAAAGCAATGTTGGCATTCATTTCCAGAGGAATAGCATGTATGAGCAGGGACTTTTATGCTGAGACTCTATAAAGGCCCAAGATATGTTGAGACTCTATAAAGCACTGGTAAGGCCTCATTTGGAGTACTGTGTATAGTTTTGGGTGCCCTATTTGAGAAAAGAAGTGCTGGCATTATAGAGGTTTCAGAGTAGATTTATTAGAATGATACCAGGTATGAAATGGTTAGCATATGAGAAACAATTGTCGGTCCTTGGTCTATACTCGTTGGAGTACAGAAGGATGAGGGGGGACCTTGTAGAGGTATTTTGAATGCTGAAAGGCCTGGACAGAGTATATGTGGCAAGGATTCTATGTTAGGGGATTCTTGGACAAAAGGGCATAACTTCATAATAAAAGTGTGTTAATATAACAGAGATGCGGTAACATTTCTTCAGTCAGATGGTTGTGCGCCTGTTGCCACAGGCGGCTGTGGAAGCGAGGTCATTGTGTGTATTTAAGGGAGAGATTGACAGGTATTTGATTAGTCAGGGCAGTTGAGTGAGTGGATAGATCAGCTCATGATTAGAATGGTGGAGCAGACTCAATGGACTCAGATCTCCTACTCCTATATCTTATGATCTTGTGAGCATTTAAGAGGCTTCTAGATAGACAGATGAACATGAAGGATTGGAGGGATATCTATGAAATGAAAGCAACTGAGTGTAGTTTGATTTTGGATGCCATATGGCTGAAAGGCCTGTTCCTGTGCTGTATTGTTCTGTGTGTTATATTCCAACAGCAGAGCATTCAGCCATTTTCTCACGTCACATTTTACATGTCCAAAGGAATCTTACTTGTGGAAAGGATAGCTACTGGTCCCATCTTAATGTAGAACTAATGTCAGCTTACAAACCTGGGTCAAAAGTGATTTTGTCAATCTTGAATAAACATTTGTTTGAGGGAACAATATGCATGGTTAACATGATTTGTCAGCACTCTTATGGGAATAGCAAGTGCACAGGAACAGGCCTTTCAGCCATATGGCATCCAAAATCAAACTACACTCAGTTGACATCATTATTCTGTGGAGGAAAATATGACACAGGAACATAGATGTTGCATAGCAAATTGCTTTGAGGATATATAATCAAGAAGGTCTCTGATTTTATGTTTATTCTCATATTATGCAAATAACCACCACTATAAGGTGAAACTTCACTTTGTTCTCAAGTAGACAGGCAGTTTCATTTCATAAACATGATGTTTTGGAAGAAGAAGTTGCCTCACCTTAATTTCAGCTGTTGCTGTGTCAACTTTAGCTGTGACATCCCACCCAGAGCATCTTTCAACATGTTGATGTGAGCCTATTTGCCATTTCTCTTTAATTTCACTCAGGGGTACTGTATCTTCCTGAGCCATTAATATGCATGTGGCAATTGTGTTTCCACAATGGTGATAGGTAGTAATAGCAAGGATAGGTGTAAGATATATAGACCAATGAAGCTGACAGTTTTATTTTACACATAAAAGTTAAATGGCATCTTCAGCAATAAATAATTTCTGTTATTTGAAACAATGGGGAGGACATTCAACACTTTTATGATAAACATCCTCTACCAACCTTCGTCTGCTGCACAAAACCATCCTCCATCAATAAAAATTCATGATGAGACCCTGGAAATTGTGAACGCCTTTCCACATTAAGAAACCTTAGTGAAGGCAGACATGATGAAGAAATTCATCATCAGCTGCAATGACCCAGCACAGCCTTTGATTGATTGAGGAAATGAATGTTTGATTATTGATATCAGACCTGTACAAAACTCATGTAGCTGTGATCGTTGCATTTCTATGTTCCTCTGAGACCTGGGCTAACCTAACAACAGCAGGCATTGGAAACATACCAGCAACAAAGTCTCTGAAAAGTTGATTGGAAGGATAAGCAACTTAACTTCAGTGTCCATTTTGAAACCACAATCCCCATCACTGAAGCTCGAGTTACACTTATAGCTGCTTCTTTTTGGGCAAATGATTCATAAATTTGATGAAGTGTTGTGCTGCCTGAGAGATTTGATGAGGTCAGGGATGTACTTTGCAAGGCCTTTGTCAAGGTCCCACTTGGAAGTCTGGTCTGGAAAATTAGAGCTCACGGGATCCAAGATGATCTATCTAATTGGTCACAAAATTGACTTGATGGTAGAAAGCAGATGATAGGAGCGGAGACTTGCTTTTCAGTTTGGAATCCTGTGACTAGTGATGTGTCTCATGGATCAGTGCTCTCTATTCTGACAAGAATATTAACAATTTGAATGTGGATGTAGATGGCATGATTTACAGGTTTTCAGGTAACTCCAAAATTGGTGCTACTGTGAGCAGTGAAAGAAGGCTATCAAAGGTTAAAACAAGATATCAATCAATTGGAAAAGTGGGCAAAAAAACCTAAGACAACTGTAAGTGGTGCATTTTGAGAAGTTAAACCAGGCCAGGACATACACAGTGACTGATAGGTCTCTGGAAGCACAGAGCTTGGGGTAAATGTACACAGATCCCTGAAAGTAGCAATGCAGGTAGGCGAGGTGGTGAGAAAGGGATATTCACCTTCATTGGCCGAGGCATTGAGTACAAGTATTAAGTCATCATGACCTCATTGTACACCATGTTGGTTAGCCGCATTTGGAGTATTGTCTTCAGTACAAGTTGACATGAGAGGAACAATGTGATATCACTGGAGGGGGTAAAGGAAAGATTTACAAGGGTGTTGCCTGGATTGGAGAGCTTGAGTTATATAGAGAGATTGGATAGATTGAATCTATTTTCTGAGGAGTTAAGGAAGCTGAGAATTGACATGGCAGAAGAATATAACAATAAGAGAAGGGCAGATAACCATTTTTAATTTCCCATTATAGGAGTATCAAAAACTAAAATGTATAATTTAGAGCGAGACAAAGGAAATTTGAAGGTGATATAAAGGGCAATTTTTTCAAACAAAATAGTTATTGGTCTCTGCCAGAGGAGGTGGTGGCAGGAACTGAAACAACATTTAAGAGATAGCTGAACATATATTGAATAAGGCAAGGCATTGAGGAATAAGGAATTAATGCGGGCAAGTGGGGTTAGTACAGATAGGCATGATGGTTTGCATAGACATAATGGACAAATGGCCTGTTTCTCTGCTGTACAACACTACAGCACAATGACACTTTATTTACATGCCCAATGCCAGACTCATATAACCATATAACCATTTACAGCATAGAAACAGGCCAGTTTGGCCCTACTAGCCCATGCCAAACATCATCTCCCACCTAGTCCCACTGACCCACAATTGGCCCATAACTCTCAACACCTCTTCCGTCCATATACCTATCCAACCTTTCCTTGAATATTAACATCAATCTCGCTTCTACCTCCTCTGCCGGAAGTTCACTCCAGACCCCCATCAGCCTTTGCGTGAAGAAATTTCCCCTTATGTTTCCATTAAACATTTCCCCTTTTATTCTCAATCCATCCCCTCTTGTTTGAATATCCCCCACTCTTAGAGGAAAAAGGCTATCCACATTGTCTATCTGTCCCCCTTATAATTTTGAAATCCTCTATCAAATTACCCCTCAACCTTCTATGCTCCAGGGAATAAAGTCCCAGCCTGCCCAACATTTCCCTGTAACTCAAACCATGAAACCCCAGCAACATTCTCGTAAACTTCCTCTGCATTCTCTCTATACTGTTTATATCCTTCCTGTAATTCAACGACCAAAACTGTACATAATACTCCAAATTTGGCCTCAACAATGCCTTATACAATTTCAATGTAACATCCCAACTCCTGTGTTCTATACTTTGATTTATGAAAGCCAACATACTGAATGTCTTCTTTACCACCCTATACACATGTGATTCCACTTTCAGAGAATTGTGTACCATGACTCCTAAATCCATTTGATCCACTGCACTCCTCAATTGTCTACCATTTAACGCGTATGTCCTATTTTGATTAGTCCTACCAAAATGTAGCACCTCACATTTATCAGTATAAACTTCATCTGCCATCTTTCAGCCCACTCTTCTAACTGTCCTATATCACCATGTAAGCTTTGATAATCTTCCTCACTGTTCACAATACCACCAACCTTTGTATCGTCTGCAAATTTACTACTCCAATTTGCCACCCTATCATCTAGATCGTTAATACATATGACAAACAGCAGTGGACCCAGTACCGATTCTTGAGGCACTCCACTCATCATCAATTCATCAAACAATTTTCCTCCACTACTCTCAGGCATCTCCCATCCAGCTATTGTTGAATCCATTTCACTACTTCATCAATAATTCCTAATGCTTCCACCTTTCTTACTAACCTGTTATGGGGAACCTTATCAAAATCCTTACTAAAGTCCAAATAGACAACATTCACCTCCTTCCCCTCATCAACCTTTTTAGTAACCTCCTCAAAAAACTCTGTAAGGTCTGTTATACATGATCTACTATGTACAAAACCATGCTGACTGCTCCGAATCAATCTCTGTCTTTCCAAATAGTTATATATACCATCTCGAAGGACACTTTCCATTAATTTACTCACCAACCAACATCATACTTACAGATCTATAATTACCAGGTTTACTTTTGGATCCTTTTTTGAACAGCGGAACAACATGAACCATCCTCCAGTCCTCCGGCACTTCCCCCATAGCCAGTGATATTTTTAATATTTCTGTCAATGCCTCCATTATTTGTTCACTAACATCCGTCAGGGTCCAAGGGAATATTTTGTCAGGACCTGGAAATTTATCCACTTTGATCTTTTTCAATATAGCCAACACTACATCCTCATTAATTCTTGTATTATCCATGAGCTCCCTATCATATTTCAACACTTCATCTGGCTCAATATTCTTTTCCATAGTGAACACTGAAGAAAAAAATGTTTAAAATTTCACCCATCTCCTCAGGCTTCCCACAGAGCCTACTCCCCTCATCTTCAAGGGATCCAATTTTATCCTTCACTATTCTTTTACTTTTAATGTACCTATAGAAATACTTTGGATTTATTTTACTTTTCCTGCTAAAGCAGCTTCATATCGCCTTTTAGTTTTTCTAATTTCCTTCTTAAGATTTCTTATTCCTCAAGCAGTTCATCTATTCCTTGTTGTTTATACCTGTTGTACACATCTCTCTTCCTCCTAACCAAGATCCCAATATCTTTTGAAAACCAAGGCTCCCTACAGTTTCTAACCTTTCCTTTAATCCTCATGGGACATACCAACTCTGCACTCTCAGAACTTCTCCTCTGAAGTTCCTCAATTTATCTGCTACATTCTTCCCTGAAAATATCATATCCCAATCCACATCCTCCCAATCCACACCCTCATCCCTCTGTTCTGATCTCTGTCATATCAAGAGGTTACTGAGTAGACAAAGGAAAAGATTCAAGGAGGTGCTCAGAGTCTTAGAAAAATCATAACATCCTCACTGTCTCCTGGAAATCCCTGACTGGTCATATTAAAGCAAAAAAGGGACATATGAAAAAAGATATAGACATCCTCTAGTTCACTGTAAGCACATGGAGCCCAGGGTTAACAGCAGGAGCACAGCACCTGATAGATCACTCAACCTCTCTATCAGGCAAATGCTCTGTGAAACCCAAAGACTGTGGTTCGTATTGATCTTATCAGCCATTCCAGAATCTACAAAGCCACAATAGAAGCAAGTCATCCTTCATCCTAAAAATATCATGACTCGAAGGAAGAGAGGAACTGCCCATATTTTTATTCTGAATCTTTATTCTCTGATGCTTTATGTCTTTCAGAGGAATACATAGCTGCCATTTGGAAGGGTTTGCATATGCAAATGTTTTGACGAATTAGAATAAGGACTATTAGACCTGCTGTTACAGATTCTTCCTGTTTTATGGACTCTTTAAATAATTTATAACTGTGAAAAACTAATTGGATTTACTTTCTTTTTATGAAAACTTTCCATATTTCAGTCCTTTGGGAAAATTTTCATGATCACAGGAATTTACAGCATTCTTTGGAGCCTCCCTTATGTATTTTCTGCTTCTGTTGACAGAAATGTCCATCTTCAGGATCTTCAGGAATCTGTAGGTTTTCTGCATTAACTTTGTGTAATTCATTTAAGGAAAGCACTTTCAGTAATCTGTACTCTCATGAATTCAATGCTCCCCAAATTGTTCAAACGATAATGAAGTACTTTTGTGGTGCTTTCACAAAGAGCAATAAAATGAGTAGATAATTAAAGACACGTCATGTCTGACATTTCTGTGCTGGCTGCCAGAGGTTAACTCTTTGTCTTTTAAGAATTCCACTCTTCCCTAGGATGGATTTCTGGAAAACTCAACGCCAGTAGGCTCTTCTGGAATTTTAGCAGGATACCAGTGATAGATAAATGTCACAACAACCAATTTTGCCAGTTTTCTGGATCCTAAATGCTCTTCCACAAAATTACAGCAAAAGATTGGTAAAATGTCCATTATGTTCCAGGGTGTATTTGTTGGAAAATTTTCTTACATACTTCCTCTACATTGCTTTGCTCACCCCTTCTTGTAACTTCTCTATAATTTGTTTTTACAGTTTGCTGTGTTTCATTTTTAATTTTTCCTTTTGCATGTAAAATTTCATATTTCATTTCCTGTCCACATTCACCAAATAACACCAGCCTTCAATCTTCATTATTGTCTCAAGTGCATGATTTATAAACCTCCAATCCTGTTTTTAGTTATTTCCTGTAAGTTCAAGTTCTTTATTTATATACCACATTTTTTTCAATTTGCATTGACCAAAGTGCTGTACAAACCAAGTCAATCGATCAAAACTTTGAATGATGGTTAGAACTCCAGTTTATCCATCCATTTGAGAAGATACATCTCTTAAATCTCAAGCTGAAAAGGAAAATATTCCAATTTAATATCCTTAAATCAAATTTATTGTATTTATTTCCTTTTATGTTTACAATCCTGGTGCTCATTATAATATATTGATTGTTGTAATATTCTGATTTCAAAGCTACTTGCTTTCTCCACAATAATATCTAATATCAGATCAAATTTCAGTGGTTAATATTAATGTCACAGTTATTCAATGTGGAAACATGCCCTTTGGCCAAACTCATCCATGACAGCAAAATTGCCTACCTGAATTAGTCCTGTTTACCTGGATATTGCCCAGATTCCTCTAAACCAGGGGTGTCAAACTCAAATTCACCGAGGGCCAAAATTAAAAACTTGGACTAAGTCGAGGGCCGAACTAAATATTTATTGAAAATTTTCAACAACATCTGCATGTTTTCTCTCAACATATGTAATGTTAAACTTTTTCTTATTAAAATAAATGTTTAATAATAGTTTTGGTTAAACTCTTTCTATAAGAAGCATTAACAAATAAGAAATAAAATATTCAATAAATAATATTTCTCTCTAGCCTTTAAGCCAAGGATCGCACGTTGCCGAGAAGCATGCCAGGGAGCGGAGGTCTGCAGGGAGCCCTCCCCAGCCCAGCCAGCAAACCCGAGCGGCATCTCCCCCCACCCCCTCTCCCTCCTCCGCCCCCGCCTCCGCCTGCCGCAACCGCCGCCAACAACCCAAGGAGTCCCCGCTGGTCTCGCCATCTCACCGGAAATACCGTGAGAGCAGTGGAACTCGTCCACGACCTCCACCCCAGCGGAAAGTCCGATGCCCAGCAGCACCCACCCACAGATGAAGCTCAAGAAGATGTTGGAGCTAGGCGGCGGGTCCGTTGGAGCTAGGCGGCGGGTCCGTTGGAGCTAGGCGGCGGGTCCGTTGGAGCTAGGCGGCGGGTCCGTTGGAGCTAGGCGGCGGGTCCATTGTATCGGCGCTGCTGTGAATATCTAATTAACTTTCCCGTTAACTATATCGGTGTACTGCTGTGCCTGCTGTGGAAGTGCTAAAAACTACTACGGTAGTGCTTGCTGCTGTGCATGTGCTATACTTGCGCGGCGGCCAGTGGGCCAACTCTAATATATATTTAATATGATCTTCCGGGCCAAATATAATTATATCGCGGGCCAAATTTGGCCCGCGGGCCAGAGTTTGACATGTGTGCTCTAAACCTTTGCTATCATGTACCAGAAAAACATGTCTTTTAGAAGTTATAACTGTAATATATAAAAATAATAACATATCAGCCTGTATCCTGCTGGTAAATAGAAGCAATTACAGGACTCTAATATGTGCTGTCAAATAGAGGCCCCAATACAGATTCTTAATACCAAATCTAATAGTTCTCTTTATTTCTCATTTCTTCCTGAATATCCATCAATATGGACTCCATGATAACCTTGATTTTCACTGGCATTTCAGGATTGTGGATAGAAAGTTTTTTTTCATTTAAATATATAAGTTTAATTAATTGTTTTAGCATAGCGGTTAATGCAGCCAACAGCATTACAGCACCAGCCACCGAGATTCTAATCTAGCACTGTCCGTAAGGAGTTTGTACATTCTCCTTGTGCCTGCGTGGGTTTCCTCCAGATGCTCTGGTTTTCTCCCACCTTTCAAAACATATGGGAGTTGTAGGTTAATTGGGGTATTTGGGCGGCAAGGGCTCATGTGCCAGAAGGCCTGTAACCATGCTGTATGTTTAAATCAAATTAAAATGCAGTTTGTGTATATTTGAATAACGCATTGTGATAGCCATTATTTGCCTAATTAGATTAAAAATTTCAATTTATTTTCCTCAACTATATAACATTGTCACAATCTGTGAGTGGCTCCTTGTTGTTCCCCTGCTTAATTCAAGCAGCTATTGTTGGGATTCTTTGTGCTCTATTATGAAAACTTCTGCCAGTTATGATCCTCCCTTACTTCATATTTCAAAGAAATTCAGCGGTGATGAGACCAAAATCATAGTGAAGAATAGAAGAATATCCCTGCCCACACTCAACCTGTCAAAGCCACGGAACCAATTGGAAACAGGCATCCATTGGTCGCACTGTGAGCAGATGCCTTACATAAATCTGCATAAGTATGAGACTGAGTAGAATACTCAGCCAATCTGTCAGTCCTCTAAAGGTCTTCTGGAGTTAAATCCTATTCATAATTGTGTGATTCAGTACTTATGAAATCGAAGTGTCATGTCAAAATTGTATTTTGCCTTGAGGAAGGTATTAAAAGCTGATTTTAGAAGTAGATTTTCAACACACAAGATGTAGCACAGAGAATAGAACTTGGTAAACCACACATTATTAGATTATAGATTCTGTCCATGTCAATCCAGATGCCTATCTGAACTCATCCCATTTTCTTCTTTTTTGACTCATCTCCCTCCAATGTTCCTATCTAAATTTCATTCAGATGTTGTTATTGTACCCACTTCCTCACCAGCAGTTCTCTCCACCTGAGTGAAAACTCACCCCAAATAGTCTCATTAAATCTTTCCCCTCTCATCTTAAATCTATGCCCTTCCTTTCTCTGGGAACAGAACTATGACCATCGTCCTTGTCTGTGCCTCTCATAATTTTATACAACTCTATAATGCCACTCCTCAGACACCCTCATTCCAATCCAAGCCCTTCAATCCGGGCAACATCCTTGTAAATATTTTTTCTATCATTCCAAGCTAACTTACAGCTTTTCTGTCATGTGGCAACCAGACTGAAAGAATGCTTCAAGAACTGTCTAAGCAACATTTTTATAAAATTGCAACACAATATTCCATAGCTCTTTTACTGAAGTAGGCAAGAGGCCAAACATTTTCTTTCTGCACCCTGTCCACATGGGTTGCCGCTTTCTAGAAACCACATACTAGGGGAACAAGTACTTGTTCTTGCAGATCTCTGTCATTCACTGTGCATATTCTCACCTTGTTTAACTTCCCAAACTAATAACACAATAGAACAGTTATAACAATATTTGAAAAAAAAGGGTTACTTGAGCACAAGCACTGCAAATCCATGACAGTCGATCTGATGACTGAGACGGCTACTATGTGACTAAGAGACGGGTAGTGCATACAGCATGGAAACGCTGGGCAAAGGGATGATTCACCTGTCAGGCAGGACAGCTACTGAGAACAGTGAGCAATTTAAAACTTATGAATTGTATGTTTCTGGAACTTTCTATTTAATATTTTTGGACCTTGCTTTACCGCGGGTAACTGAAACCGCAGAAACCAAAACTGCACATAAGGTGGGGGGTGGGGTGGGGGGGGGGGGGTGGGTGGGGGAACCAATGTACTTCGAATTCCTGAGAAAAATAATGAAGGCCTGGCTGTTCTAGAAATTGACTGTGACTGAATTCTTATAAAGTAACCAATGATCACGTGATGGAGCAAGACTATACACCTCTCAAGCTTTTATTTTTTTGCTCCAAGAGCTTTATATCACTGAACCCACTGCATTGAACTCTAAGTGCCTTTCTGTGGAAGACCTGACCCTGAACATTTCAAGTCAACCCCACAAGAAGGTTAATGATTGTGGTCCAAACAATTAAAATATTAGAACACTAGTACTTTTAAAAATACCTAGTAATCATGCTCAGGACATCTCCTCCTCCTCGAGGTTCCTGTCTTCCTATGACACCTTCAGTTAGTTGGTTGCCAAGACGAGGACTTGCCAGTTTAATTTGGATGATATTTGGCCATGATGGGGTCTCCATTGAAAAATGTTGTGGAGGAAGTTTCCCTGCTACAATCTGGTGGTAGAGACTGAGGATTCACTTTCAACAATGGCCTTAAATAATGTGAGTGATGTATTAGCAATAAGAGCTCCAAGATTTCCCAGAAAGGTTGAATGGTATAACTTGACATTCTAGAATATAATGATTTGAAGGTGGAGTTCTACCATGAACCTTTGAAATAGAATCAGACAAAATTGGGGCAGGAGTGGGCCTTTCATCACTTTGTGCCTGTTCCATCATTAAATGTAATCATGGCTGATCATACGACTTCAGTATCCTATTGCTACTTTCTCTCCTTACCCCTTGATCCCTTTAGCCATCAGGACCACATCCAGCTCCCCTTTGAATATATCCAATGAACTGTCCACAACAACTTTCTATGGGAGGGAGTTCCACATTTTCACAACTCTAAGAGGTTCTCTTCATCTCAGTCCTCAATGACTTACTGATTATCCTGTGATTCATCATTCTGGACATCCCTGACATCAAGAACATTCTTCCTACATCTAACCTGTCTCGCCTTGCCAGAATTTTACATGCTTCGATGAGATGCCCTCTCAGGATTCAATTCTAACTTTCCTAATCAATCCAGTCTTCCTTTATGCAGTACATAATCCCAGGAATCATTCTGGTGAACTTCTGCTTCACTGCCTCAATGTTGCTCCTTATATCAGACCAAAACAGCATACAGTGCTTAAGGTGTGGCTTCACCAAGGCCCAAACAACTTCAGTAAGATGGCCATGCTTATATGTTAAAAACTTCTCACAATAAAAGCAATATCCCATTTGCTTTCTTCACTGACTGTATTTTCTATATTTCAATCTTCAATGACTGATGCACCATCACACCTCCCCTTTTCCTAATTTGTAACTATTCATTTGCCTATTATTGCCATCATTGTGGACAACCTCACATTTATCAACATTGTACTGCATATGCCATGTATTTGTCCATTTTCCTAAGCTGTTGAAATCACCCTGAATCTCCTTAGACTCTTTGTCACAATGTAAGTGGAAGGAGAAGAAAAGTGGACGAACAGAGGTGGATGGAAACTTATATTAAATTATTGATCAGAATATGGTTATGACTAACATTCTAGCTAATGCGACCAGTTGAGCAGAAACACAACAATCAGCGCTCATGTTTAAGCTTCAAAGAAGGCTGTTAATATTCTCCATTAATGATAATCATGTTATGGATTTTGATTTAATTTCAATTAAAGAATCCACAGCAAAAAAATGACACAAATGCAACTGTTCAAGAGTAATCAGAAGATCAAGATTTTGAATTGCATTGAGACACTAACCTGGCACCAATTATAAAATCAAATTAAGATCAGGAGGAAGGCAGGGGAAGTCTGGAGAACACGGCCCAGTCCTCATCGAGGGCTCAATAGTGGAGAGGGTCAAGAACTTCAAATTCCTTGGTGTCAACATCTCTGAGGATCTGTCTTGGAGCGTCAATGTTGATGCAATCACAAAGGCTCACCAGTGTGTAGAATATTAGCTATAGAATATCTAGTTATGGGAACTATGATGAAGAAACCATCACACGGACTTTGGCAGTAAGCTGGGAGAGAGAGAGAGAGTAACCAAGGACATTCCAAACAAGGAATCAATTTTCACCTCTTCTACTGAGCCATATTCTTGCCTGCCTGATCTCTTTAACATAATAGTGCTAACTGACTACTGCCTGTTAGACAGATCTAAAGGCTGCAGGAAGCATCCAGCACCAGTCAGTCCTTGAATGGCATTGTTTCAGTGCTGAAGTTTTGGTCACCATTGTCAACTCCAAGAATCTAAGATGACTATGAAACTAGCTATTTACATGTGTAAATTGAAAACCAGAAATCAGGAAACCAGAGAATAGATACCGATGTGTACTGTGAGCAACCCTTCCAAGCTTTTGTTGATTTTTCATATACCAGAAGGATGTTTTTAATTATAACTGGTACATGCGATTAAATGACCAACAACAAATCATTTCTATGTCTTTAGGAAGGGAATATGCAAAATGTAAAACATAAGTTGTAGCAATAACTTCAAAGAAATGTTATCCAATTTATATGCAGGAAAATTCCTTAAATATTGTACTCTGTGACCGTGTTCTTTGAATGAGGTTCAGACAGTACTAGTCAGGGTCTACCCCACCACTGATACCCCTCATTTCTGCTAGTGTGACTCAATAAAGACTGTGTTTTGGACTTCGTGGTTTGTTGCTGTACCTTTTGTACCCTGACAGAAGCATGACTTTAACACCTGCTGACTACGCCAATATTAAAGTCGAACTCCTGTTAAGATACAAAAAGTATAACCAAGCCACAAAGTGCAATTCAAACAGACATTATTCAAATAATGCTAGCCGGAATGAGCAGTCTGTTGTGTTGGGTAGACAAGGTCACCTCAATAAGACTGTTTGGTCTCATTCAAAGAATACAGTCACAGGGTGCGCATACAATAATGGACTATAAATACCAGCATGAAGTAAATAACTACTTTGTGTCTAAATTCTCTCATTTTAATTGAGTTTCAGAAGCTGAAAAAGGTCACCTGCAAATTGAAACAACAACAAACCCATCTTCCGACTAGCCACCATTGAGGACAAATTAAACTTGGTTCTTTTTTTCAATTTAATTGTAAATGCATGCTTTATCATTTGATGGTTCAAGAGCCCTGCAAGAAATATATGAGGCAATTTATATCCCCAAATAAGGACGTTAAGAAGTGGTTCGGATTGAGCCATACATGTGTGTTATAACATTTGTTTAGAAAACAGCACTTTAAAATGCTTACTGCAGGTGTACATTTTTACTGCTACCTTTTTAAACCAGAATATTCACTTTCAAACCACCTTTATTTTTGTTAAAAACCCTGTAATTCTCTTTGTGCTGAGGACTCTTTAATCTTAATAATAAATTATCCTAATGTTCCTGCAAACTGAAATGAATTTCAATCAATAATTGGTTAAATTGAAAATTTACAGAGAATGCCTAAATATTTCCATTCTATTGAACTGCAGCAACTAACTGAGACAAGATACCCAAGAGAGCAGGCAGAGAGCAAGTTTCTGGACAACTGGGTCAGTGAGAAAATGAAAAACTTTTTTTTACAGCAGAGCGACGTCTCTGCCACTGAGACCCAACCATGGAAATAGAGGGGTTGCACCCCTCCCCCATATCCCGATACCCAGTTATAAATTATGCCAGCCAGCCAAACATGTGTGCAGTACCTGATATCTTTGTTATTTGCTTATATGAAAAATTACACCCACATTGGCAAGGAGGGAATGATAAATATTACTGTGAATACCTCATTACAGACATGGATGCATCCAAAATTTTAGTGAAGCAGTCGGAAAAAAAAATAACAACACATGATGCATGCCAATAAAACAATGCCAATAAAGGGACACAATGCCAGAAGAGATGTTCCTCTTGCCATGAGACTATTTCTTTTGTGTTTATAATCTGTAGTGGAAATATTGCAGGATCCCCAGTTCCTTATTTAATTCTTTACTAAGTGAGGACCATTATCTGAGTTCAGTACCTCAGGTAGTCCATAGCAAGGAATTATTTCCCTTGATAAATTTTAAATTAATTGTTAAAGCACTATTATTTTAACAATTAAAGCAACAATATTTATAGCAATGGCCCCTGATGTGCTTCTGTAGCAGGACTGGCACTGGGGTTGCCAACCAAGGAGGGATGGAGGAACCGTTCACCGATCTCTTGGGGAAAGCAAAGAGGCGTTCATGCAGGATGGTGTTGGTAGTGGTGCACAGCAGAGATCAGATGGCATGGATCGCCTCAGGCAAAATGTCCTGCCAGTGTGACACTGGCATGTTTCTGTACCTGAGGGCCAGGAGCACCGCCTTCCAGACGGTGGCGTTCTCCCTTTCCACCTGGCCATTACCCCTGGGGTTATAGCTGGTGGTCCTGCTGGTGGCTATGCCTCTGGCTAGGAAGTATTGTCCCATTTCCTCGCTCATGAACAAGGATTCTCAGTCACTATGAACGTAGTCGGGATACCCGAATAGAATGAAGATGCTGTGAAGTGCCTTAATAACCATCGTCGAGGTCATATCTGGGTAAATAATCACAAAGGGGAACCTGGAGAACTCGTCCACCACCGTCAGGAAGTAGGCATTCCTATTTGAGGTGGGAAGGGGCCCTTGAAATTGACATTGAGTCATTCAAAGGGGCGTGTGACCTTAATGAGGTGTGCCTTTTCTGGCCGGTGGAATTGTAGCTTACATTCCGCACAGATCTGGCAGCGTCTGGTCGTGAACCGAATGTCCTCTATGGAGTGTAGAAGGTTCCGAGTCTTGATGAAGTGGTACAGCCTTGTGAGTCCCGGGTGGCACAGATTGTCATGTAGGGCCTGGAGACAGTTGAGATGCGCTCTGGTGCATGATTCCCAGGATAAGGCATCTAGGGGATCATTGAGATTACCTGGCCGATACAAGATGTCATAATTATAGGTGGATAGCTCGATCCTCCACCTAAGGATTTTGCTCCTTTTGATTTTACCCTGCTGTTTTGCATTGAACATGAAGGCCACTGCCCTGTGGTATGTCATCAGGGTAAACCTTTTACCGGCCAGGTAATGTCACCAATGGTGCACCGCTTCAATGATCACTTGTGCTTCCTTCTCGATAGAGGAGTGATGCACTTTGGGACCGTGCAGGGTGTGGGAAGAAACACTACCGGCCTGCCTGCCTGGTTTAGTATGGCGGCCAGTGCAAAGTCAGAGGCATTGCTTTCCACCTGGAATGGGATGGATTCATCCATAGCATGCATCGTGGCCTTTGCGATGTCTCCTCGGATCTGGTGAAAAGCAGCCTGGGCTTCGGCCAATAATGGGAAGGTTGAGGACTTAATTAGGGGATGGGCCTTATCGGCGTAATTGGGCACCCATTGTGCATAACAGAAAAACAGCCCCAGGCACCTCTTCAGTGCCTTTAGGGTGTTTGGGGCTGGGAGCTCCATTAGTAGTCGCATACTGAGGGTCTGGCGCAATGACACCATGTGCTATGACGCATCCAAGAAGGTCCAGGTGATCTGTATTGAACACGCAGTTGTCCTTATTGTACATCAAGTTGAGGGACTTGGCCAGTCGTAGGAAATTTGCGAAGTTCGTGTCGTGGTCCTGCTGATTGAGGCCACAGATGGTGACATTGACAAGATATGGGAACGTCGCCGTCAGCTTGTGATCCTCCACCATCCAAACCATAACCCTCTGAAAAGCATAGACACCATTAGTAACTCCAAAAGGCACCTGCAGGAAGTGAAATAGTTTGCCGTTGGCCTCAATCCTGTGTAGATTTGGTCACTCGGGAGAATGAGGAGTTGATGGTAAGCCGACTTGAGGTCAATAGTCAAAAAGACTCTGTATTGCGCGATCTTGTTCACCAGTGGGTACGCGTCCAACTCGGTGAAGTGGTTGATGGTTTGACTATAGTCAATCACCATCTGAGGTTTCCCTGCCCCTCTGACTACAAGGACCTGCGCCCTCCAGGGGCTGGAGCTAGGGGCTATGATCCCCTCCGCCAAGAGTCGCTGAACCTCGGCCCAGACGAACTCCATATCTTCAGTGCTATAGCACCTACTGTTGGTGGTGATCGGTTTACAGTCCGGGGTGAGGTTTGCAAATAGTGACGGAGGAGCCACCAGCAGGGTTGTGAGGCTGCAGGACAGTGCCAGAGACTGGGTGGTTGGTTGGGGAGAGGAATTCGTAAGCTGGGGGTTGTAAACGGTGAGCGGCGGTTGGGGGCCTCCGAACGCCATCGTCACACTTCTGAACTGACTCTGGACGTCGAGGCCCAGGAGGATCGGTGCACCGAGCTGGAGCATGATCAACAATACAAAGTCATTGTAACAATCCCCTCCCACCGTCAGAGACTCTACATGGTACCCCCGGATACAAATTTGATGGTCCTTCGCTGCCATCGATACCGATCCGGTCATTGGCCAGATGGGAAGGGAGAGTCTGCGGGCCACCTTGGGCTGGATAAAACTTTCAGTGCTGCCGCTGTCAAAGAGGCAGTTTGTCTTGTGCCCATTCATCTTGATCTCCATCATGGAGTTCATGATCGGGTGAGGGTTGGCTTGATTCAGGGTGACTGATGCCAAGACAGGTACCTCCTCATCGTCATCAGTGGGGAGGCCTGACGCCCAAGATGGCGGCCGCCATGTTGACCATGCTGCCATCATCGAGGAAGAATGTGAAAGTAGAGTGGTCGAGGGCGGAAATGATGTCATAGATGAGGTAGGCCGTGGCGTAGAGGATGGGGGCAGTAGCGAGTAAGATGGCATTCTCCGTACCGCGCACGAGGTCGGTACTGGAAGATCTTCGGTCGCACACGCTATGCTGCTCCTGAACACGGTTCTGGACCTACAAACTTTCTGGTAGTGGCCCTTCTTCCCGCAGCCCGAGCAGATAGCTCCTTTTGTGGTGCAAAGTTGTCACAAGTCTCTAGCCTTCCCACAGATGTTGCATCTTGTTTTTTTTTGAAACTTTATTTTTTAATTTTAACATATGAAGAAAGTAAGTAATTCACGAACAGAAAGATGTTGCATCTTGAGATGCCAGCGTCACCGCAGCCATGGTCGGGTCGGTTGTCCCTGATGCTGATTCCAAGGACGGCGACCCTCGCTGTAGTATGTATGTGGTAAAAAATTGTGTGTAATAAATTGTTGGGCACTACCAGTTACCCCAATAATCACAGAGACAAAGACTGATGGGAACGATAGGCTTTATTACACACAAGACTTGCTGCCCAGGTCCAAGGGAAGAGCAGGGAAGGAAGAGGTAACTCGACCTTTATGCCTGGGTCACAGGGGAGGAGTCCAAGGAGGAGTTTAGGAGAGGATGTCATCAGGAGGGTGGCCAGCCCGTGCCTGTACTGCCCAGTAAATACAATAAACCATATCATTACAGATGGTCCACTGACAGCCAATTCGGGCATCTTGGGGAGCAAAGCGCACACTGCCAGTGGGTATGAATTTATTATCATCAGGCCAGTAACATGAGAAAATATTCTAGTAATCTAACTAAGACTTCTTCGAGCGTTGCTCGTAGATGACACTTCTCAGCTTCTAATATTTTCCAATCTCAAACATGTCATCTTCCAAAAAAAGTAAGCCTTGATATTCCGAATTGTACCTTATTCATCCAAATAAATCAAACTCCGTAATTGCAGCTGTAAACAGCTTTAATTTTTCATTGATAAAAGCAAATAATCATTTTCATAGCTTTGCACTTCATAATAATGAGTAAAATAAAGCATAATGTAAATGATAATGATATTCAACTTCAAACGAATATAAATGAATCAAAATGCTAATAAATGATTAATAATGAAAAATAACAATAATGACTAATAATAACTTCAAAGAAAATTTCTCAAGAGTTCACGTCTCTTCCATGGTCATTCCAAGAATGAAAAGAGAACTCCCAGTCCGCTCAGATATTATGACACAAGACATCATAGTAACTATGTTAACTCTATATGTTAACTCAATGAATCCTTAAGGGGAAAGTCATAAAACAACCATAAATCAAAGGCTCAAGGTTTTAACCTCTACATTCCAGCCCCTAATTATTATAATAGACATTAATGACTAATATATAATAATTACTATTACAGATACAAAAGTAATCTGGTAAGTATCAAATTAAAAATCAAAACTTTCTGCTTCTTGTAAAAGACAGATTTGAATAATAGGTCAATTTAAGTAACCAGTCTTGGTTTTAATCCACACTTTCTGAATGAAACCCTTTTTTTGTCCGGCACTGTTTCTACGATTTTCCCCAGGAACCAAGAATTTCTTGGTGCAGAATCATCCATAACAATTAAAATGTTTCCACATACAAAATTGCATTTAGCTTTAGACCATTTTTGTGTTTCTTGCAATAATGAAAGATATTCTTTGACCCATCTTTTCCAAAATAAATCTGCAATATACTGCACTTGTCTCCATCTGCATCTTGCATAGATATCTTCTTTCTGAAATTGACCCAGAGGCATTAAAGGTTTAGATTTAAGAAGTAAGAGATGATTCAATGTAACTGTCTCGATGTCATTTGAATCGAGAGAAACTTTAGTTATTGGATCAATATTTAAAATAGCTTTGATTTTATACTATACTGTCTGAAGATTGTCGTCATTCAGTATTTGATTATTGAAAGTGGAACTAAGAATTTTCTTGATTGATCCAATCATTCTTTCCTACACACCTCCATTCTTTCGCAACACTTCTCTCACATTTTACTCGCAAAGGACCAAAATAATCAACTCCCATATATGTAAATGTGGATTCATCAGGCAAAACTCTGTCTTGTGGCAAATCCACCATTTGTTGTTGTCCAGGTTTAGCATTTGCACGTTGACAAATAGTACATTTTGATATAATTTTTCTGATCAATGAGGAAGCACCAACTATCAAATATTTCTGCAATTCTGATAAAACATGATTATACCACCATGACCTGTTTCCTCATGAATATGTCAAATAATCAGTTCAGAAATATGAAATTCTTTAGTTAAGATGATTGGATGTTTCACCTCTTCTGACATTATTACCTTTTCCAATCTTCCTCCTACTCTCAATACATAATTTACAATAATAGAATTTAACTTGTAAACAAGACTTGCCTTTGTAACATTCAGATTTTTCTTTAATTTTGATATCTCATTATCAAATGCTTTGCTTTGACAAAAACAAATTATCTCTAATTCATCAACTGTCATGTAACAGCTCCTTTGGGACTTCAAATTTTCTTTCTTGATATGATGTAAAAACACAGCCTTTAATCTAAGAATCCACGCAACTGCCTTTTTCAAAGGAATGCATGAAGAATAATAGCATATTAATCAAATAATCAGATCTTCTTCATTAGATTTTGTTTGTAAATTTTATTTTTCATTTGCATCATTACAAGTATAGTATTTATATCATGAAAATTAATGAAAAACAGCAATGTAAAAAGAATACATAATTTCATATTTTCTGCCACCCACCACCCTCCCCCCTCTACCCCTTCCTTCCCCAAAAAAATACAAAAGATAGGAGAAAAGAAATAAAAGCCTGGCCGATAATCATATAACCACTTGATTAATAGATTTTAAATTTACATAGTGATTTTGAACCTTGAATTAACTAAGGTGAGCTGGAGCTGTGGGAGGTGGGGGGGGGGGGGGGCGGACACAGTAGATGAAGTCTTAGCAATAAAATCCTGTTACAAGATCAAACCAGCAACCACAAAGAAGGCATATCACACAGGGGTAAAGATGAACAATTACTTTATTAACAAAAAAATTCACCTTCAAACTTTATAACAATGCCCTCTGGTTACTATGCAAATTTCTATAACAGTGTAAAACTAATAAATTCCCCAGCCTAAATATAACATATGTAATTAAAGTTCTAGTTATATTTCCAGAGAGAGAGAGAGAGAGAGAGAGAGAGAGAGAGAGAGAGAGAGAGAGAGAGAGAGAGAACGAACACAAAATTTGAAGTTGTCTTCTTGTATTGCTTGCAGAGAGGAACCACTGGCTTGGTCCGGATCCTTCTGGCTGCCTTCGGAATGTTCATCCTTTTTGAAATCCCAACATTCTAAACTGTCCTCCAGACCATGATCTGGGCCTTCTTCCACTCCACAGCACCATCCTGTGGTCCAAGTCCAGAAATGGTTAGATCATTTTCTGCACATGCTCAATCCATCTCCCACTCTCTCAGTAGTCCACCTTCACCTTGGCTCTTAAAGGCAAACTGTCACTTTTTAACATAAAAATCACACAACACATAGGCCAATATACAACACAGAACTCTGAAACAATCCATATAAGGCTTTAATTTTACATCATATAAATCTTATCAAATTTTTCTGGTTGATTCTGTAAATTATACATTTTTTTTCTCTAATGGTATACAATGTAATAGTTCCATTTGCCATTTATTCATCCCCACATTATTGTCTGATTTCCACTTTATGGCTATACATTTCTTTGCTTCTGCTATTGCTACACTTAAAACCTCTTCTGATAAATATCTAACTTCAAATCAAAAATATCTGCTAATAAAAATATTTTTGGGATATTTCAAAACTTGCACCTTCATAACTTGTTCCAATAAAATACTTAATCGTCCCAAAATTTTCATACTTTTTCACATTACCAAACTGAATGGAGAAAAGTTCTTACTTCTTTATTACATCTAAAACATCTGTCAGAGCAATTTGAATTAATTCCATATAATTTATATGGGTATAATATAATTGATGTAAAAAATAAATTGTATCATTTGGTATCTAACATTAATTTTATTAGTTACACTTTCCTGACATAATTTTAACCATAATTCTTCTTGAATTTGTATATTTAAATCTTTTTCCCATCTCAATTTAGATTTAAATAAATCCTTTTTTGCACATTCTCTTGCAATTTTATATATTAGTGATAAATCTTTTGATAAATGTATCTATTATTAAATATTCAAAAATGTTTTGATCCAATAATCTAAAATTGGTCCTAAAATTTCTTTTTAAATATGATTTAAATTGATAATAATAAAAAATGGTATTATTAGATATATTATACTTCCCTTTCAATTGATCAAAAATAAAAAAAGAACCTAAAACATTCCTTTATCATAATTATATCAAATATCAAAATAAACATTATTAACCATAAAATAAATCAAAGGATTTTGTTTTAATAACATTCTAGCCAACTGCTAATTCTTCATTCCCCTTTCTACATGTATTCAATTCCATATTTTAAGTATATGTTTCAAAATTGTTGCATCACTTTGCTCTTTCAACAGTCTTTCATGCCATTTATACAAAATATGCTCAGAATTATTTACTCCTATTTTACTCATTTCAATTTGTACCCATGCTGTCTTTTCATCAATCTGATAACAAGAAGACAAAAAAAAATCTAAGTTGAGCTGCTTTATAGTAACTTCATTAAATATTTGAATTGTAATCATATTAGTGTCTTGAATTTCTGGAACCTCCATAAAAAATTCCTTTAATTCTTCTGGATTTTGAGACCAATCTTCTTGAGACAGCGAAAGAATTGAGGATCGAACACCCAGGTGTTGGCTCTTTTCAGAAACACTTGAACTTTTGATCCTCATAAAGCCACATCAGCTGGATTATCCACTGGTTTAACATATCTCCATTGATTAACATGCAAAACATTCTTGATCTCATTAATTCTGTTAGTCACAAAAGTATGACACCACATGGTTTTGTTATTAACGTATTTAAACACTGATGTACCAAAACACCAAAACACAGAGTCTGCTAACTCCATCTGTAATTTTTTTCTTAACACAGTGTCCTTTTTGCTCGCCATAGTAGCGGCAGTCAATTCCATACGAGGTATGGTGACTGGCTTTAATAGAGCCACTCTGATCTTACCCATTACAAATCCACAATGTATTCGCTCTTGATTATTTCACAGGAGTAAATAACTGACAGGACCAAAACCACCTTCACTTGCATCAGCAAAATGGTGTAACTGAGCAAATGTTGTAATTCCAAAATCTGTTGGTTTAAAAGATTTGTTGACTTCAAAACTTTCCAACATTTTAGACTCTCAATCCAATTCATCCAATTGTGTGCAAAGGAATCTGGTATAATTTCATCCCATCCAAATTTTCCTCTACATAATATTGCAGAATTTTCTTGGCTATTAATACTACTGGTGCCAATATTCCCAAAGGATCATATATTAAGTTTATGATCGAAAGAATACCTCTTCTCGTTAAAGGCTGTTCCTTCGAAACAATTTTGTATTTGAGAACATCAGATTGAACACACCATTGCACCCCTAGAATTATTTCAACAGGTAGAATGTCACAATCCAAGTCAAGATGTTTTATCTCCTTTGCTCTTTCTGCCCCTAGAATCACAGCCAGCACATCTTGACTGTTGCTAATCTATTTTATAAGGAAGAAACCTCCTTTATTACAGATCTCCTTTAACTTTTGATAAAGATTTATTGCTTCTTTTTCTGAAACCACTAGTAAGACAATCATCATCATAGAAATTATTCCTGATGATTTTTATAGTTTGAGAACTAAATTCCTCTTCATTATCTTCAGCACATTTCCTGAGAGCAAAATTTGCACAACTCAGTGACGAAGTTGCTCCAAATAAATGAACTGTCATTCTGTATTCAATCTGTAATCTCTATTAGGCCACCATAACAATCATAGAAAATCACAACCTTCTGATGGTACTTTCACTTGATGAAACATCAGTTCAATATTGGCAGCAATTACAATAGGGTCGTTACTAAATCTTATCAGAACACCTATTAAAGTATTGGTTAAGTCTGGATCTTGTAAAAGTTGAGAATTCAATAAAACTCCTTGAAATGATGCTCTACAATCAAAGACTACATATAGTTTACCCTTTGTGGATGAATAACTCCATGATGAGATAAATACCATTTCCTACCATCTTTATGTTCCAAGCTATCTTCTGATACCTTTTACACAAAACATGGTTATCATATCTGACGTGACATTGGTAAATTCCAAATGAAAGGAGGATTTCTTTTGATTTTTTTCTTCAAATTTAGCATGTGCTGTTCTGCAATTATTTTATCTGGAATGCAAATTTCCCTTTCTTCAAAGGTAATGCTCTACAGTAATGACCATCAACATGTTTAAAAGAAGTTGAAACTATTCAGAAACTGTTTATCCTTCTTTGAAGGTTCTTGAATATCTTTGTGACATTCAAGGAAACCAATTTTAAACTGTTGTTCTCACAGATATCAAGTTTGACAACTGAAATTCTGTTGAAATTAACATTCGAAGACTCCTGATCATTATTCATTTTCCTTCTAATGGTTCATTAATTGTCCATCTGAACAATGGTCTCACAGCATAAGGTCCATTATTTAGACTCCTTATTACTTTATTACTTCTAGAGGTTCGAGAGCCTTTAGTCCATCTAATCCAATTAACATCCTAATTTTAGCATCAGTCTTGGATAAGCAAAGGTCTTTTAGATGATGCCACTGTTTGATAACATCCTGATAGGGAATATTCTCCCTATTCACTGGCATAGTCTTCTGAGTATATACACTTGGAAGATCACAAAATTTATTGCTATCCAATTTAGCAATCTGTAAACCTACAACAATTTTAGTTTCAATGTTCGTTTCATCATTCATTGCCTTCAACAAGATATGTGATCTTTAACCATGAAAATTAAGTTTATTCATCAATTGAACAGTACAAAATGATGTGGTACTTTCTGGATTTAGAAATCAATATGTTTTGAGTATGAAGCTTCCTTTTTTAGCTTTAACCTGTACAGGAACTATTGAGAGAGCTTTGTTACCAGCCCCAGTAAGAGTGTTTGTCTGAACTGAAGCTGAAGCATTCTCTTTGACTGTGTCTTTAGTCTTGGATTCAGATTGTTTGGGTTCCTTCTCAACTTTACTTTGTTGAGAATTCAGTAACTTGGGGTGTTTGAAACTGCATATATCACAACTGAGTCGCTTGTTACAAGTTTTGCTGATGTGTTTCTTTGTAGAAGCAACCAAAACATTTTCCATTCTTCTTTAAAAAGGTTAATTTCTCATCATACGATTTTTTTCTTCAATTGTGAACATTTTTCTAAAGCATGTTATTCTTTGCAATACAAACAGCTTTCCTGAACAGTCTGATCTGTTTTCATTGTTTTTTCTTGTGCTTCTATCTGACACAGCAGGTTTCTGTTGAGTCGATAATTTAGACTTCTTTACATCCTTAGGAACTATTGAAGTATCCTTAATATTTCCAAATACTGGTATGGTGTAAATATATACATGCCATTCCAAAAATTATACAGCATCCTCAAAGGTGGCATCCATTCCAGAAAGCATCTTCAGCTCTGCAACTTTGGTTCTCCATAAGTCCTTCAACTTATAAGGTAATTTATTGACAATAATCGTCAAATTAGCAAGCAAATTCAGCTCTTACAAATGCACACTACTTCCCATTGTGTTACAACATCCTCTCAGACAGAGTGCATATACTTGTAAAGCTTTCGCATCCTCTGATTTTATTGCTGGCCAAGAAAGAATCTTGTCGATGTGGCCCTTGCAAATTTTATGCTCTTCGCCATAATGATGACACAATAAATCTTTTGCACTTTTGAAACCTTGGACTGGATCCATATCACAAGATCACATTACAAAGGAACAGCATCAGGCCATTAGGCCCATCGAGTCTGTTCTGTAAATCTACACTCAGCTACTCTACACTCGTTTCAATTTCTGGCCTTTTCCCCATATCCCTTGATGCCCTCACTATTGAGATACTTGTCTATTTCTTGTTTAAATACTCCCAGTGATCTGGCTTCCACTGCTGTATGTGACAGTGAGTTTCACAGATCCATGAACCTCTGGCTAAAGAGGTTCTTCCTAATCTTTGATTTACATGGATAACTTCTAATTTTCAGACTATGACCCCTCTTGTCCTCGATTCATCCACCAAGGGAAACATCTTATCTGCATCCACCCTATCTAAACCTTTCAAAATACAAAATGCCTCTCTGAGATCTCCTCTCATTCTCCTATATTCCAATGAATACAACCCAAGAGCTGCCAAATGCTCCTCATACATTAGCCCTTGCATTCCAGGAATCATCCTAGTAAATCTCCTCTGCATCCTCTCCAACAACATCACATCCTTTCTAAGATAGGGGGCCCAAAACTACACAGAGTACCTATTGATCTCCTGTACTTTTACAATGAGGCACAAGGCAAGCTTGAGGGCAACACCTCATGTTCCATTCAGGGATTGCATTTTTTTGAACTCAATATCAAATTATTCAACCTCCAGTGATAGTTTTTTTCTATCTATATTAGAACTGATTGCTTTTTTTTGTGTAAGTTATCTGTCATTGGTATTGGTTCATTTTCCCCTTTCTATTCCTACACCCTGATCTGCTATTTGTCATCCTTAATGGCTCCATTAACATCCCCACCTCACTCCTTATCCAAAAATATCACAAATATGCCCTTTATCTCCTCCATCTCTCCCACTTTCTCTGAAGCTTAAACATAACATAAATCTATCTTTGCCACCGTTCTGATTGAAGGGTTTCCATTTGAAATGTAACTTTATTAATTCAATATCTTTTTCTTCTCTTTCTCTTATTGTTCGGAGCACCCGGGCAATGCTTTTGCTGACTCCATACTTACATTATGGCAGAGAAAAATCAAAGTAAATTATGTACATAATATTTTTAAGCATTATTATATGACAATAAAAGGAATCTGTCAACCTTTGAACTATATTGTCCTTTCCACAAATGCTGTCTGACCTGCTGAGTGTTTACAATACAGTAAAATCCCCATTATCTGGCACCTAAGGGATGTTTCATCCTGGAATTTTGACTTGAGACTCACTCTCCTAATGCCTAACTGATCACCTGCATTAAGAATACATCATTTAAAAGACAGTGCAGAATATGAAGTAATTTGAAAAAAAAACAGTATTGTAATCTATGATTATGCAAAGTATACTTTAATCAAGTATTTCCTGTAACTTACAAAATTTAAATTAAAATTTGAACCCTGGTTTGCTGGCACTGTAACAGCATTGCATGAACTGCTATGTTCACTGTCTTCTTTGGCTTGGCTTCGTGGACGAAGATTTATGGAGGGGTAATGTCCACGTCAGCTGCAGGCTCGTTTGTGGCTGACAAGTCCGATGTGGGACAGGCAGACATGGTTGCAGCGGTTAACTGTGAGGCTGTCATCATTAACACTCCCCCCACCTCCCCCCCAGGTTTACAGATAAAGCCTTACTAATGTACTAAAAGATTTTTTTTTATTATCTGGCAGGGATAGGGAGACACTTTGGGAAAATTACTTCTGTGGCAGCAGCAATATCTGGCTCTTCATCCCGGGTGCTGCCTTTTCCTTCCAACCCAACTTTCTTGTAATATTATTCAATTAAACAGCTGCTGTTTATTCAATTAAACAGGGCACAATCAGGGAGCTCTGCTGGCTGAATGTTTGCTCCCATCTTCACCAAGGCAACCTAATTACTCCATGCAAGTGTCCAAGTCAGGCCCTCGGTGGACCTTCCCTCCCCTGACAATTGGACTTATCTCCACACAAGTGCCCCAGTTAGGCCCTCAGTGCACCTTCCTTGCACTGACAACCCGACTCACCTCCACGCATGTTTGACAGCAAAAAAAATGAATGCACATTGAAGGGAATTGCTAGTTCAGTGGAGCAAACCTATGCATGTGCAATGAAGTCACACTGCTTCCCCACAGGGTCCATCCGCCAAGTCTTACTTATTTGACATTATTTATTTTCTTATTTGTTTCCTTGTTTTTTTTTTTGCAGATTGTTTGAGTTTTTGGGTGATTGAATTCCGGATATTGGGGATTTTAATCTATTTTCTGTTTTGTCCACAAGGATAAGGGTTTGGCTAATAGACTGCCCTAGTTTCTTAGGGACAACTGGAGATAGAAACAAGAGTGGCAGGTTGTGAAAAATTTTTGAAAAGATGACATGGTAGGAAAGATTACATCGGTCTTGAGTTGCTTATTTGTGCACAATTTTGGAACTGCAAGCTCTAGTGCCTTTTTTCATTCCGCAAGGCTGTTTTGTGTTTTCATAACACTTCACAGACAACAGATCTTCCTTCAAATCTTGATATCTGATTGATTTTAAAGACAGAGTTGCTAGAAAACTGAGATTACAGATATTCACACTTCGATAGTGCATTCTTTTTAAAAATATTTTTATTGAGTTTAACATAACAATCCATATACAAGAAATTATTAAAGCAAGGCAAAATAATAACATATACATAACAATTTTAAAGTAAGCACACAATATAACAAATTTAAAATTCTATCCCTTATTATTAAATATAATTGTCTATTAAAAGGATTATACATATAAATCAGTTATATGTTATAACAAATTGCATTATACCTTAATAAAAAAAAAACAGAATATTATCCAGGATAATCATAATTAAACTGCATAAATCCACTTACCAAAAAGAAGAAAAAAAGAAAAAAACCCTAAAAGTAATACTAATCTAACCCCTCCCTCTAATCAAGGATCAAGTCGCGACTTCCTAATGACAGATGGATCAGCACTAGAGCTTTGGGAATTCATAATTTCTGTTTAAAAATGAAAAAGAAGCCTTGAAGCAGATGTGGAGTCACTGAGCTTCTGTCTGATCTCAGCACAGAAACACCCACCTTGAAACGTTTAGTTTCCTCAGGCATCTCCCAACATGAAATACAATAGAACAAAACACTTTTACAAAATATTATTTATTCTTTGCTTCTTCTTTGGCTTGGCTTCGCGGACAAAGATTTATGGAGGGGTAATGTCCACATCAGCTGCAGGCTCGTTTGTGGCTGACAAGTTCTATGCGGGACAGGCAGACACGGTTGCAGCGGTTGCAAGGGAAAATTGATTGGTTAGGGTTGGGTGTTGGGTTTTTCCTCCTTTGTCTTTTGTCAGTGAGGTGGGCTCTGTGGTCTTCTTCAAAGGAGGTTTCTGCCCACCGAACTGTGAGGCATCAAGATGCACGGTTTGAGGCGATATCAGCCCACTGGCGGTGGTCAATGTGGCAGGCACCAAGAGATTTCTTTAGGCAGTCCTTGTACCTCTTCTTTGGTGCACCTCTGTCTCAGTGGCCAGTGGAGAGCTCATCATATAACACGATCTTGGGAAGGTGATGGTCTTCCATTCTGGAGACGTGACCTACCCAGCGCAGTTGGATCTTCAGCAGCGTGAATTCGATGCTGTCGGCCTCTGCCATCTCGAGTACTTCGATGTTGGTGATGAAGTCACTCCAATGAATGTTGAGGATGGAGTGGAGACAACGCTGGTGGAAGTGTTCTAGGAGCTGTAGGTGATGCTGGTAGAGGACCCATGATTTGGAGCCGAACAGGAGTGTGGGTATGACAACGGCTCTTCTAAAAACACTTCCCCATTGTTTACTCTTGCACTTTAATTTCTGCTTGAAAACATCGGTTGCACTTGGTCATGGTGATCTACGACCTTTTTTAAATAAGAGGACTACATTTGCCATTCTCCAATCCTCCAGCCCCTCCCCTGTGACCAAAGAGGATTCAAAGATTATAGCTCCTGTCTCAGCTATCTCTTCTCTCACTTCCCACACCAACCTGGGGTATATCACATCCAGCCCCGGGGACTTATCAATCTTGATGTTTTTAAGAAGATCCAATACTTCCTCTTTCTTAATCTCCACATTGTCCAGCACACAGGCCTGTTCTATTCTGACCTCACCCTGATCAAGGTCCTTTTGTCTGATGAATACTGAAGCAAAGTATTCATTTAGAACCTCCTTAACCCCCTCCGCCTCCAGGCATATGTTGTTTCCTTTATTCTTTAGCAGCCCCACCTTCATTTTCATAATTCTTGAGGATCGCCTTAATCCTACATGCCAAGGCCTTCTCATAAAAGCCTTAGTTTGGATCAACAAGTCTTTGGTTCTTTTGACGAACTCTACAATTTTATTAGCAAAAGACAGGAGCTCTTCACAGGTGGCCGACCAGTCCGGAATGATCCAACCTGGCTAGAGCCACAACCCTTTAAGGCCCAGACAGTAGGCGTGGCTAAGCTCTCAGCCAATCGCTGTAAGCACAGTCATTACACACTCGATAATGTAACTATATACATTGGTGATAGGTCTGTACTATCACACCTCGATCCATTGCTATTGGGTCAAATATTCTCCCCTGAGTCATATTGTGAGGAGGAATTTATCCAGCAATGAGATTTCTATTTGTTTCTGTGGACATATCCCTTAAGCATTCTATATTTTGCACTTTAATTCTGGCTGATGCAGTGAACACTCATTTCATTTCTGGATTTAGATTTCCTTGAAATAGCCAGACAGTATTTTATGAAACTG